>NC_031989.1:30532185-30625894 GCF_001879085.1 Nicotiana attenuata
TTTTTGCGGGGTGGGGTGGGGGGTGGGTGAGTGGTGACGAAAAAAAACCTTTTTGAAGAGAGGGCATGGGGTGGGGTTAGGTGGGTGGGTGTGGGGTGGGTTGGTGAGGGTAAAGAATAGGGGGGGGAAGCTTGAGAAGGTTTTCTGGAAAATGTTTTCCCTTCTCATGATAGAGAAAATATTTTCCTCCAATTGGAGGAAAATGAGTTGATGAGGAAAATGTTTTCCAAAACATTTAAGCCAACTAAACATGAGAAAATTGGAAAATATTTTCCTTCATACCAAACACACCCTAAAGGTTAAAAAATTTTCAAGTTCCAAAATTATGAGTTCGGAGGTCTATGTGTTTGGAAGATTATGGGTTTAGAAATTATAAAGTTTACGGGTTCGAAATTCCGCGGTTTTGAAAGTTTAGTAGTTCGAAAGTTTATGAAATTTGTGGGTTCAGAAGGTTGTCGGTTTGAAAGTTTATAGCTTCATGTTTATTATATTTAAATTATTTATGAATACTCTTGAGAAGTTATTTTCCTTAATTTGCGTACCAAACATCGAAAAATGAATATGATTACTACTTATTTTCCAAAAAAATATTTTCTTGAAAAATATTTTTCACGGAAAACATTTTCCATTATACCAAACACACCCTTAGTCATTTAATATCCGAAATTTACTTACCACACTAATTCAAACTGGTGCTAAAAAAGGCTTATTAAAAAGGTAAGTCGACACCGCTATCAAGAAGATCTTCACTTTCGAGGTTTAAATTAGAAACTTCTTATTAATACTCCCTCCGTTCCAATTTATGTGAACCTATTTGACTGGGCACGAAATTTAAGAAAAAATAAAGACTTTTGGAATTTGTGGTCCTAAACAAGTCAAAAAGGGGCCCAGAGTATTTGTGTGGTTATAAAAGCTTCTCAGTAAGGGTAGAATTGTAAGTTTAAGCTAAATTGTTTCCAAATTTAGAAAGGGTTCATTCTTTTTGGAACGGACCAAAAAGGAAATAGGTTCACATAAACTGGAACGAAGGGAGTAATTTGTTTGGCCGTGCTGAGCTTTGGCCAAAAGTGTTTTACTTCAGCCAAAAATGAATTTGGTCAAGTTTTTTGAAGAAAGAAAAAATGTGCTTTTTGAGTATAAACAGAAGTTATTTTTGAGAAGCAGGAAAAATCATCGTCTCTCCAAAAGAATTTTTAGAAAAATTTTTTGAGAAAAATACACTTAAAAATACTTTTTAAAAACTTGGCCAAAAATCTAATTGCTGCTCAAAAATGCTTTTTAAATTGATTATAGCCAACACAAACTGCTCATCAACAAAAATATCTTTTTGAATTTTTTTTGTTGAGAAAATTACTTTTCAAAATAAGCTGCACCTCCAAATAGGCTATAATAGTAATTGGCAAATCTAAATCTTTGTACGTACCTATTACAATTACTATAAGCTTTTGAGAATATAAAACAGTCTTCATTTGTACACGTGGCGACCACGCAGAATGCGAGCAACCTTTCTTCCACCAATACGTAAGGTAGCTGATTAAAACCGCTCTTCCCTCTTATTTCTCACTCTGTATCTCTAATTCAAATACAACGCCATTCCCACACCCAAAAGACTTGTGATAAGTAAAAACTCAAAACACACACACACACACACTCTCTCTCTCTCTCAGTTAATGCAACGTAATATCCATGGCTAACGAGAAGGGTATTCCGAATCTTGAACGTTCTCTCTCTACCCCATCAGAGAAAAGTACCGACGTTCCAAAAAGTGACAATCTTGATTCCCAAAATGTTACTATCACTATTGACAATAACCTATTGATCGATTTACAGCAGCTTTCAATTGGACCTGTTATCAGTGAAGCTCGTTATTCTGTGGTTTACCAAGGATTGTGAGTTGTCTGACTGATTTCTACTTCTCTCTGTAGCTCCATCTTCTTGTTCTAGTAATCTTCAATTAATTTCTTGAATTGGGTTTTATATAATTTTTTGTTCTTGGAATGGACTTGATCATATCGGCTATAATAATCTGTTCCTTCTTCTCTTTTGAGACTATTTTTCTGTCATTCTTGTTATGTTTGTCCTTCGGGGTTAAATTATCTTTTAGTATGTAATTCGTTTATTGACTGTTATTAAGTGTGGTAAAAGTTTTGGTTTTTTCAATTAGCTTCAAAATTTTGTATGTAAGAGTGATTGTCAGCATAATCCTCAAAAACAAAAAATTAAAAAAAAAAAAAATTGAAATTGTACAAGCTGAAAGAATGTCTGGTGCTTGTAGGAGAACATGACAATTATGATACTGGGAAAAATTCTCTCTACCATTGACTTTAGACTATATTAACCATATGTGGATTAATTCAAGATTACTAGAACAAGAAAATGAAGCTACTGCACAGATAGTGTATGTGAAAGAGGATTCATATAGCCGTTTCCAATTAGTTTGAGATTATAAAAAAGTTAATTGATGATTCTGTAAAAGAAAGTTTCAATGAGGTAATAGGTCTTGAGTCGAACGAAGAATTTAATACTGAAGCGTCTTCTTTAGTCCTATACAATCAAAATTTCATCTAAACTATGAAAGGGGGGAGATATGGAATGTTGCTTAAATTGAAATGGATCCCATTCTTAGAACTACAATGTATAACTTTGCAACTGATATATTAGCTTTAACGAATTTTTTTAGTACTTCCTCCGATCCATTTTATCTGACTACATTTAACTGAAAATGGAGTTGAAGATCATAAATTTTTTATTGGAGTTGATTAAGAAATGGAGGTAATGTTTGAAGCTAATGTGGTGTCTAGATTAACTGTTGGTGGAAGAGATCTGCCAAGTTTGGTTCAATGTATTCTGCTAATATATGAATATCCGAGAATGCACTATTTCACGTACCTCCCTTTTCGATATTTGTTTTAATATCCCTTACGTATATGCATGCTTTAGATACCTCTCATTCTATTGGTGAATGCAGCACTTTGGTTACGAAAATAGGTTGACCATAGATTTTAGAAGTTTTGATGTTACTATGTATACTCTTGCAAAGGTCTTTTGTACTAAAGTTCATATTATTGCTGTTCTGAACCACATTTTATGTTTCATGTTCCAGATATAAATCCCTACCTGTTGCGATAAAAGTAATACAGCCAGAGAAATCCTCAAATGTAAGTCCTGAGAGGAAGGTGAAATTTGAGAGGGAAATTACGATGCTATCTAGAGTGAAGCATGACAACATTGTGAAGGTATGTGCTGTTAACAAGAAATGTGGCACAAGCTAAATTTCATTCACGTGGTTTACCATCGTTTAGGTGGCATTACTCCATGTGTTTACCTTAGTTTAGTCATTGCGCGTGTTCACTTAATCGAAGAGTCTAAATCAGGAAAGACATTGTTGACTTTGATGTTTAACAAAGGAAAGACAATAAAATCCATAGCCATGTGTTGTATGTAACCATATCAAATAATACAGACCTGTTCAATACAGAATGTAGCCTAGAGTATTGGTGATTGGTTTTCTTTTTACCGGCTATGCTTATGTCCTTCTAATCCTTACAGTTTATTGGTGCCTCCACGGAACCAGCTTTGATATTAGTCACGGAGTTAATGAAAGGTGACACACTTCAGAAGTACCTGTGGAGCATCCGACCACATTGTCCGGATTTGAACCTTTCTCTAAGTTTTGCATTGGGAATTTCTCGGGCAATGGAGTATTTGCATGCCATTGGCATCATTCACCGTGATCTGAAGCCAAGTATTCCGCCTTATCTCTCAGTTCTCTATTTCGCTTCAAGTTTTATGTTTATGTGACTGAAGTGAGTAGGCAGTAGTACTATAACACACTGATCAGGGTTATCACTTTAGGGCATTACGGCAATTTGAGTTGCTCGACTTTCATTTTGTAATCTTTTTATGACTCTCATTTTGCAATTGGAAAAGAAAGTGGCTTCAGTTATAGCCAAAAGAGGGGTAGATGCATACGGGGAGATAGAACAGGTTTTGTTAGGCTTGAACTATGTGTACATATAATAATGTCATGTACATTCTGAACCTATTAACTCTAGATCTTCAACTCGTCTTTGGGTGGAGGGGGAGTGCATTGTGTAATTTCAAACAGAGAAGAAACCTTATATTAACATATTTGAAATTAAAAAATTTCATTCTCGAAATCTGTCTCATTCATGGCCGTGTGGTACATTTGTAGGTAATCTACTCCTCACAGAAGACAAGACGAGAATTAAACTAGCTGACTTTGGGTTAGCTAGAGAGGAGGCAGAAACTGCAATGACCGCAGAAGCTGGTACATATCGCTGGATGGCTCCTGAGGTATATTTTACCTTGGGCTAAAAATTTTACTTCCTGCTTAAAATCAGATCATATGCTTACCTTTTGCCGATGCCAGTTATTGTACACAGGACCAGCTGATTATGGGGTGAAGAAACACTACAATCATAAAGTAGATGTCTACAGTTTCTCGATGGTTCTATGGGAGCTACTCACCAACGACACTCCATTCAAGGGAAAAACCGACACAATGGCAGCGGATGCTACAGCTAAAGTATGGTTCTGTACCTTAGCATATTACCAATTTACCGTTGTATTTCATTTTCTATTGTGCTGAAGTTTGACTATATGCTAGTATTGATTTAAACGTTAGAGTCATATAGATGCTTGCTTGGTATTGAGGCGTAATTGTTGTTGTTTTCACTGAGGTAGAATATAATTTTCATTTCCTTGATAAAATTCCAGAATTTAAGGCCTAGCACGGATAACATTCCTAAGGACATTGTACCTCTCATTAGCTCCTGCTGGTCGGAGGATCCAGCAGATCGACCAGAATTTGCGCAAATATCAGATATCCTTGCAAACATCCTTGGCGACACATATATCCCACAGACTATAACTCCAGATCTTGCTGAGGGGGAGCAGCCTGATGCATATACTCCGCAAACGATAACTCCAAACCTCTCTGATGAAGGTCAATCCGCGAGCCAAGAGATTGCTAATTCTCCTGGCACCAACAGTTTGATGGATACGAGTGCAGAAAATAAGAAGAAGAAAAGCAAGAGTTGGTTATGCTGTTTCAAGAGTGGCTACAATGACAATCTCCAATAAATGCAGTAGCTTTTCACTGGTCAAGGTAAATGTAGATAATTGATGCAAGATTACAAGATCCTGCCTCTGCCAATTTTGCTATAGTTAGGATATACGGAAAGTATAGAATACACCATCACTCTTGACATTGTACAGAAAGCATTAGCATAGCATCTTCAACACAATAGAAAATGAATAAGGAAAAGAGTATAGCTAATATCAACTCAACAACTCGCCATCTCTTGCGTATGCATTTCCTGCTGTATTTCTGCAATTCTACAAAACATAATACCACCTCTGAGTTTTGCATCATGTAGTTTTTAATATGTTATCAGTTATGTTCATGGGGTTACAAAGCACACATACAGAGCGCACGTCCTATAATTAAAAGCTCTTTGTGAAGTGTGTGTACTTATAGATAAGGGTACACATGGACTGGGCTGGTTCGGTTTTGATGAAAATCAAACCAAACCAAATATATCGGTTTGGATTTTGTCGGGGATTTTCGGGTTTTTTTGTTATGTGAATATTAATTTTTTTATTCCTTGTTTGGTTACTAATTCCGGGATAAGTTATCTTAGGATTTAAAATCGTACCAAGATAACTTGTACCCACCAGGATATTGAGAAGTAATCTTAGGATAAGCATTAAAATTGACAATCTTAGGATTAATACAATATATCAAACAGTTAATAAATAATAATAATAAGTTAATAACTAATTTCACCATAACTAATACCAGTAAATCGAGATCCAAGCCCACTCGGCGCTCGAATTATATAATTAGTAAACCCTAGACTCTTTTGATTTATGACACAAGAAAAATCACTACTACTAAAATTACAGATACTAGAAGTATGATTATGATTAGGTGAAAATAATGTCTTCCAAATATCAGAGAAAGCCTCAACGATCATCCCATGATAATGCTTAGCATTAAGTGATAGAAAAGACTGCAAAAGTTGCTCCAAATCATTCTTCTCAAACATTTGTTTCTCAAAAATCATTTCCATCATAGACCTTTTGAAATCCTCATATGGATCCTCCGATTTCTTCACGATCGCAAAACTCTCCTTCACTTTCCCGTCAACGCTACAAGGTATCAGCTTCTTGAACACAGACAATCTCGGAGGGAGCTCGTTGTCCGATGATGTAGTCGAAACCGACAGCCTTCTCCCTGTTGAAACATAATATAATTAACTTATAATTCAAAATGTGTTCCTCTTTAAAAAGAAATTAAAATTTTGTTGAGATTATCACATATTGAGACATGCTACCAAAACAAGGAGCTCTTGGTTCGTCACTACAAAAAGAATGGATTATTTGCACCATATGGCCTTTTTTAAGCCTTTTTAAAATTTGGTCTCCGTTAGTTTAGTGAGATAAATTTGACCGTTAAGCAGTTTGATCAATTTTCCTTTTTCATGCAAATTTAGCCAAATGGGCAAAATGTAAGACAAAATTGAACTACTGGCATAAGAAGGGCCATTTGCGTAAATAGGAATGGCAGGCGGGGCGGGCGCGGGTTCTGATTGAACCCGCAAAATTTAAACCCGCCCCGCCCCGCCCCGCCCCGCCCCGCATAGAATTTAAACCCGCATTCACCCGCCCCGCACTCCACCCGCGTTCACCCGCCCCGCCCCGCACCCACATTTTTAATTTATTTATAAAAATTCTTTCTTTTTTAGAAAGCTAGACTTAAATCTGATATTTTTAACAAAACAATTAATTACATCCAAAATGTTTTTAAATTCTCATATTTTGCCTCTAAATCTAATGATTTTTCCTATAGAACAATTAAACTCCATAATTTATGGAAGTGAATAAAGTAAATAGACAACTAATAGGAAATGTGCCTCAAATTATTGGTGGGTTTTGTTTGCAAAGGAGGGTTTTTGTGGACATTTTTTCAAAGGTCCTTACTGGACTAATATATTTTGGACTATGTACACTTTTTCATACTGATATTGCTCTATACTGACATTAAATCTAGTACTATATATGATGATGATTATGGTCGAAGGTAGAAAATGCAGAGGGAACTTTGCAGAATGTTATTCATGTCCTGTCACAAGATTTCATTTTTATTTGGTAATAAAGGGAATATTAAATAGAAATAGAAGGCACGTTTACCTTTGCCTTTAATTTGCTTTAAAAAATAGCAGCATTAAAAATAATAAAGTTACTAAAATGCATTTTTGTAAATGCATAATTTTATGAACGAAAATTTCTATTACATGAACTACATATAATTCAAATAGAAGAAAAGACTTTATAAAGATCTCTCTATTAGTTTAAAATATTAAATCCCCACCCGCACCCGCCCCGCATTTTTTTTTTAAATTTAAAAATTGAACCCGCCCCGCCCCGCCCCGCAACCGCAAAATCTCAAACCCGCTCCGCCCCGCTAACGTTCAAACCCGCACCGCCCCATTGCCATCCCTATGTGCAAATGCACATAAAAATAGACTAAAAACATAGTAATAAGGTATGCAACTAAAAGCGTGTTGTCTCAGACATTTTAACCTCAGATCACATAATTCAACAAAAAATTAAATTTTATATATTGACAATGTAAAGAGTATTTTGTATTATTAGTAAATCTTAACCTTAGATAGAAGGTTACCTATTAACTTTTCTAGATTAGTGGATTTTAAAGATATTTATGGGTAGTACCTAAAAAGGGACCTAGTTGTATAAATATAGTTCTTTCCGTTTCAATTTAGATGATACATTTCGCTTATTGAGAGTCAAAATTCGTAAAGTTTGGTCAATATTTTAAAATAAATTTTGTTATCATATTGATGTGAGAAAAATTATAACTTATAGTAGTACTTTTCGTGTTGTTTTGTATATCTAAATTTTAATTTTAAAACACTAAGTTGAACTAATTTAATTTAGTTTTAAAGTTTAGTCACATTGACCCTAGATAAAGGAAATGTACGTCTAAAAGGGAGTAGTAATAAGTTGCATAAAACTTTAAAGCCATACAGCATTACCAATATTCATGCCCATCAAAACGCTGCGTTTTGTATGCTTCACCCTCCTCTTGGTGCTGCCAATCGTCCTTTTTTGACGCCTTGTCTTTGTAGTTTCGTATATAGTCTCCAACTGTTTGTTTAAATCCGAAGATGAATCATTTGAAGAAAACTCCAAACTTCTACTAGATGATACTAATGTCTCAGACTCTTCTTCTTCTTCATCCCAAATTTCACTACTAAAATTCCCACTTTCATCAGCTGAGGACGTGCTCATGCTAAATCTTGTTTTATTTTTCTTCTTTTTAGTTCGACGTTTGTTTTTCTCTGTTGTGGAATGAGAGAGTGGTGGTAAGGCTAAAACCTCATTCTCAGAATCGTCGGAGGAAGAGGAGTAAGAGATTTTCCTATGAGATTGTTCTGTGTCATCGTCGATCTTAACAGTGTGCCACTTGAATTCTTGTGAAAGTGACGACCTGCTAGAAAAATAATGATATTATTAATGATAAAATGAAAAGTTCAATTAATTAATAAAGTATCTAACAAGACCTAGTGTGGCTGTCATCGGATGTGTATGCTTCTCCATTCCTTGAGGTACACCGGCAGCCGGCGGTTACCAGAGCCGTCGACACGTGGCGTTTGAAGGAGGAACGATGAGGATGCTGATGGTGATGGGGTATGGAAGGAGGGGGTGGGGTGATAGGGAAATTATCAACGGTGGTGATGAGTTGTGTGTTAGGGTTAAGGGATGATGATCGGAAGAAGGAAGGGACAGGATCTTGAGGAAGAATGGAAGGGTCTTTGGAACGGCATGAGGAATGGAAGGAGGAAACAGCTTTACATATTCTTAGCTTCAAACGTTTTTCCATTCTCTTTTTCTGCTGAAGTCTGTACGATATGAAACTGGTTGGGAGAATTAATAGTGAACATTATACAAGAGGGAAATTTGGGGGGAGGGGGGCGTAGTGTAATTGCTACTTAATTTTTGCCTTTATTTAATTAACCTACTAGTGAGAAGGAGTGAAAGGGTGTGAATTTCATAATTGATTACTACTAATAGGGGTGGCAAATGGGCGGGCTGGACTGAATTTGGGCGGGTCAAAATGGGTTAGGTCAATAATGGGTCATTGCCTAACCCAGCCCAAAGTGTACTTGGGCTAAGATGGGTTGGGTCAAGATGGGCTAAACAATGGGTCATAACCCAACCCGCCCAACTTGACCCATATTTTAGAACCATGCTCATCTTGCATAAAGAAAAGCCTTTTACCTTAAAATGTGTAAGTTGAAAAATATTTTACGGGTAGGGGTGGACCTGTGCCGAAAAACGAAAAAAATAGAAAACAGAAAATTAAAAATACAAAAAAAAAAAAAAAAAATTGAGGGAACTAAGTAAATTTCTAGATAAGTTGGGTTGAGATCATTTATTTTGGGTGAGTTTCATGGGTTATATTTGGGCTGTTAAATGGGTCAGAANGGGGGTTTGGGGGGGGGGGGGGGGGAGGGTAGATGGGTGCAGAAAAACAAAAAAAAAGTAAAAATTTTTTTTTGAGGAGGNTGTTAAGATTTCTTCTCCTAAACTTGAGTACTTATTTTCATGTTCTTTGCTTGGTCCGATGGATTATTACGATTTGCTATGATTTTCCTGTAACTTATTTGTATGTTTTGCACTCATAAAGCACACGATAACTTTTGAGCAAACAATTTGGCGCCGTCTGTGGGGATTTCATAGCAAAATCGCGTAGTTCTTCCATGGACCAAAAGGAAAGAAACGCCGGAAAAGGGAGAACAACGCAGCTTAAACAAGCCAAAGCGGCATATCAGGCCGATGGAACTCGAAGATCTCGAATCGAGATCCAGTTCCTCTGTCTCTCATCTATCGGATGGTGCAAACAAGAAGAAGAAGCCCCCCCCCCCTCTTTTGGGGAGAATCTTCATAAGAGATCTCCCACATCCCTGATAAGGGCTCCAGCCGGAAACCAGCACGGAGGAATCTCGAATCAAGAATCGCTTCGAGACAGCCTACATACCCCGGTTGGGAAGATAACGATTACGCTGCTCAAGATCTCGAATCAAAACCGAGCTTCAGCTCCCAAAATCCCACGAACCAAGACAGACAAAAAAAAAAGTAAAATTTGTTTTTGAGGGGGTTGCGGGGGTAGGGTAGGGTGGCGGGTAGTGCAGAGAAACAAAAAAACTGAAATTTGAAAATACAAAAAAAATTTATTTTAGGGGTTTTGCGGGGGAGGGGGGGAGGGAGGGTAGAGGGTGGGTGAGTAGTGCGGAAAAACAAAAGAACAGAAAATTAAAAATACAAAAAAAAAAAGGTAAAATTTGGGCAACTAAGTAAATTTCTAGATAAGTTGGGTTGAGATCCTTTTGTTTTGGGAGAAATTAAAAAATAGCCAGATTTGCAAGTGATCGTTCAAAAATAGCCCAGTTTCAAAAGTAATCGAAATCTAGCCACTTTTCATGTAAAGATAAATCTGAGCGAAAACACTGTTCAAAACCGAAAAATACGTCAGTATATTATGCTGGAGTTCCAGCTAAGTATACTTGAACTCCAGCATATTATACTGGAGTTCCAGGATAAGTATGCTGGAACTCCAGCATAATATGATGGAGTTCCAGCATAAGTACACTAGAACTCCAGCATAATATACTGGAGTTCCAGCAAAGTATACCGGTCCAGTATAATATGCTGAAAGTTCATACACAAGTGCTCGAATCTCTAGTATATTATGCTGGAACTTTTCGTGTGTTGGAGTTCCAGCATAATATGCTGGAAGTTCATACACATGTGCACCGAACTCCAGTATATTATGCTGGACCAGTCTCTATTGTAGCAAAATAGTGGCTATTTCTCATTGACTTGGTAAACGCTGGCTAATTTTGAGTGACCGGTTCGAAAACTGGCTAGACCGTGCTATTTTTACTTTTGTTTTGGGTGAGTTTCATGAGTTGTATTTGGGCTGCTTAATGGGTCAGAATGGGCTATAAAAAATAATGAATTAACTTGGGCTCATCCTAAATTGACCCATGAGCTAATATGTTTGTAGCCCAACCCATTAATTTCTGGGCGGGTTGGGCGGATTGGATGAGTTTGGGCTCAAATTGCCACCCTAACTACTACTTTTAATGATGCATAATTGTGTATGGTTTTTTTCGTTGACATGATTAAGACAAGTATTTATCTCTCTTCATAAATCTCAACCATTTCGGATAGTTCAAAAGCAAATTTGATTCTTTTCCCTTGTTATAAAAAGCGCATGTGTTGGAAAGCTTTTGTCAATTAGGGCATTATTTAACCTATGTTATAACAACATAGGTATATCTGACCTCGACCATTAATTACGGAGAAAATTTGGACCATTTTACAAAGTTCTAGGGCAAATTCGGATCCTTCTTCAAAATTTAATGCAATTAATTCCTCTCTTTTTCCCCCTGAAATTCGTCTTTAAAGAATTAAAATTGAGGAAATAACACTAAATGCCTATCACTCCCAAACTATTTACCCGGATTTGCCCATTTAAAAATTAATTTCAACTCCTACCTAGGCAATCTAAATTTATTACGCGTAAATTCACTTGTCTTTTCCCTTTTAGTTTTGCTTTAAGCTTTTACCCAGGGTGAGGGGCAAATTGAAAATGCAAATCTTTTTTTCGTTCTGTTTTATTCTATGACTTGAATTCCAAGACTTCTGACTTCTGCAAAACATTAATCTGCCATTGGAGGACCTTGAAGCTTTGAAACTCATAAATTGGGTTTGTGGTTATTTTGATCCGATTCTGACCAGGTATGTTCGAAATGTTAATTGGAGTATGTGGCTATATTCTGAGTCAATTTGGTGGAGATTTTAGAGTAGATTTTTAAATCTTGGGTTGAGATTAAGTTGAACGGCAAAGAAGACAGATTTGTACTGTATACCAAAATGGTATATTGTATACTGTATTGGAATACAATAATTCATTCAAGAGTATATAATTAACTACAATAGTATACTACTAATTTTTTTGAAGGAATGAACCAATCCTCTATTTTTACCAAAATAACATATTATAAACCAGTTTGGTTAATTCAATAGTGTATAATTTATTGCGTTGAACTGGCGAAGAAGAATGTATATTGTATACCAAAATGATATACTATATACCATTTTGGTATACACTTCATTCCAATGATATACTATTATAGTATGCTATATAATGTAACGGTATACTCTTACAATTAGGTCCTTTTAGAATTTTTTGAAATTTTTATTGACAACTGATATTACTTCAGTTTAATAATTGAATTAATTTTTTTTAACTCTTCGCGTATAATTGTATACCCTATTGATATAGCTATATACTATACTGGTATCATATGTTAGTTAATATTTTTTGGTTGTATTAGCTACATTTAATTGGTACACAATTTGATTTTTCTTTAGTAATAGTTTAAAAAAAAAGAATAATAAAAAATAGTAAAAATAGTAAATAAAATTAGATTATGAAGAGAAAAAGAATATAAAAAAAAAGAAGTTAAATGAAATTAGAAAGGGAAAAAAGAAAAAATAAGAAGAAAATGAGAAAAAAGAAAAGGAGAAAAGAAAGAAAAAAAGAAAAAAGAAAAGAAAAGAAGCATAGAAATAAAAAAGAATTGGAGAATAAAGAAAAAATTCCCCACAAAAACTACTATGGGTAGGAAATATAATTAGTTTGATGGGTAGAAAAACAAATGGGTAGATAAGGGTAAATAATTTTGTTTTTGTGGGCAACTGTGTCATTCTCCCATTAAATTCTCATATTTCAAAGCAAGTCTGCTCCCAAAGTGATCAACCTAATTTTACAAACACTGATTAGTCTAAAAAGGATGAGACTTACTTTAATGGTAGAGTATCTTCACTACTAACCAATATTTTTCTTTTCCCTCCCTCCAAGAACTTCCCACCTTACTCTTGGGATGACTCAAAATCACAACCTCTTGATTGGAAGTGGAGGGTGCTCACCACTAGAGCAACCCACTCTTGTCCACTACTAATCAATATATTGGAGATTTGAGTCATAAAGAGATAAAATTGGGATAGTGTTCATTTCCCTTAGAGAGTTGGAGTAAATGAAAAAGAAAAAGAACAAGAAAACGAGAAATCACAAACACAGACTAGCATAATTAACAGCAAACATAATCATAAGAAAGAAATTAACCACAAAAAGAAAACAAGAAGCCCGGTGCACAAGGCATCTCGCATTCACGCAGAGTTTCGAGAAGAGCCGCACCCAAGAATTATAAACCTACCTTAATGCAAGCATTATTGGCTGCTTCCACGACTCGAATATGTGACCTATAGGTCACATGAAGACAACTACCATTGCTCTAAAACTCCCCCTCATAAGATATAAATTAACAAGGGGTGGAAAAGAATGATTCCCAAAATTAACAATAATCTGGTAAACATGTGAGGATTGTTGATAAAAAGCATATAGGAGAGGAAAAAGTAACCGTTTGTCTTTCATCATGTATCCATTTTGGATGAAAGCTTTTTGCATAGTAGGTCCAATGAAAAGTCAAAACAAATAAGATACAAAGGGAATCCAAGGTAACAAAGCAAAATCATGCATCCATATGCTCATCTCACTTCTTTCTCTCTTTTTCCTGTAACTATGTCTCTTTGACAGAGATCAAGCTGCCTTTTGTATTATTCACCGTCACAAACGGATTCAAGATTTAAAATTTATGAGTTCAACCTTTAAGATTCTTAGCATTAAACACGGGTATCTTTAAACTTATGGTTCATAATTACCGTTTGTAGCAGTTTTAAATAATTTTTACATATAAATTTATATTTCGCATCAAAAGTATCGAGTACAAATAAATCCGACGCCGCTACTCTACATCAACCCCGTTCATATTGCACTAGACAGCTAAACAATGATGAGGTGCTGAAGAAATACTCATTAAGCTTATAAGAAGCACATGCTAACAGATGTTTACTTATTATGCCATTTTCTTGGGCTAGAATCTGCAGCAAAGTTAGAACCAAAAAGGCATAGGAAACTTATGTTTAATAAAAGACTAATGAAAACCTCTATAAAATCAATTGGATTCAACTTGGGCTCGGCTCACTCGCTTTGAAGCCACATCCTACTTTTTGACAAAGACATGCTGTGACCAGCAATTATATAATATAACAGAAAGAATCATAGACGGAGAGCCTTGGTGTATGGGTCAGAATCCAATCTCACGGTAATTAACGGAGTTAATCTCGTCTTGAGCTAATCCATAATTAATAAGTGGTACGGCCACTTATTCATAACAGGAATCGACTCTTGTCCGATTTAATCTACGAGGGCACGGCCCATTCATGCCCCCTTGGGGACGAAACCTCAGCGTGGCCACGGCCATTTATTGCCAGCTCACGAAGCTCACATCTATAAATACTAAGAGCGGAAGCCCTAGAAAGGGGGCTTCTTCTTCTTCGCTATTCACAAAAGAGAGAGAGAAGAGAAAAATATACCCGTCTTATGGGAGGAGAAAACACCATTGTAAGGCTCTGAACCTCTTCATGGAGAGGCAGACCAAACCAATATTGTCAATAAAAGCTGTTAAGATTTCTTCTCCTAACCTTGAGTACTTATTTTCATATTCTTCGCTTGGTCCAATGGATTATTACGATTTGCTATGATTTTCCCGTAACTTATTTTTGTATTGTTTTGCACTCATAAGATATGTGATAACTTTTGAGCAAACAATTTGGCGCCGTCTGTGGGGATTTCATAGCAAAATCGCATAGTTCTTCCATGGACCAAAAGGAAAGAAACGCCGAAAAAGGAAGAACAACCCAGCTTAAACAAGCCAAAGTGGCATATCAGGCCGATGGAACTCGAAGATCTCGAATCGAGATCCAGTTCCTCTGTCTCTCATCTATCGGATAGTGCAAACAAGAAGAAGAAGCCCACCCCCCTCTTTTGGAGAGAATCTTCGTAAGAGATCTCCCACATCCCTGATAAGGGCTCCAGCCGGAAACCAGCACGGAGGAATCTCGAATCAAGAATCGCTTCGAGACAGCCTACATACCCCGGTTGGGAAGATAACGATTACGCTGCTCAAGATCTCGAATCAAAACCGAGCTTCAGCTCCCAAAAACCCACGAACCAAGACAGGCTATAGGCCTTCGCCAACAAGTTCAACTACGGTTGAACCAAGACAGGCTATGCGCCTTCACCAAAAAAGTTCAACTACGGTTGAACCGGGACTCAGGTTGTGCGCCTTTACCAAAAAAGTTCGACTACGGTTGAACCGGGACTCAGGCTATGCGCCTTCACCAAAAAGTTCAACTACGGTTGAACCGGGACTCAAGCTATGTGCCTTCGCCATCAATTTTAACAAAGTCCAACAACAGTCGAACTGGAACTCCGGCTACGTGCCTTCGCCAATAAGTCCAACCACGGTTGAACCAAGACTCAGGCTATGTGCCTTCGCCATTAAATCCAACGAGCTCGACCTCGCTCGAACTACAAGGATGGACGCCTTCGTCCTCAACTTTAGCAAGTTCAACCACAGTTGAACCGAGACTCAGGCCAAATGCCTTCATCTGTGAAAGCAAAGCCTGACCTCCAACGAATCGAAGCGCAGTATAGGCACCCTCGCCATCCAAGTAAGTACTCCCAACTCGAATTAAGATTCGGGCCACGTAAAGTTCGGCCCCGGTCAAACTATGAGGCCGCGTTTTTTACCATCACGACTGGTAGTTCGACCCCATCCGAACTGGGACTAAGGCTAAGCACCGCTATCGCTAAATAACGGCTAAGACTCGCCTGCACCGAGTTGAAAAAGCAAGGCCGCTAATAACCAGAAGTTAACATGCCTACCAGAGTCAAACTCAGCAAATCACCCCTTGAACACGCGCAAAAGAAAAGTCTAAGGGGGAAAAAGGAAAGACACAAAACAAGCACAAGGCAGGCAATATAAAAGAAAATTTATACATTTACAAAGTCAATGACGGGTCATCCCCGCTTACACCCGGCCAAGGCCGGTAAATAAAAAAGAAAAAAGAAGGGGGAAGAAAAACAAGAAACACCCAAATCGCCAAGCGGCGAGCGAAACAAAAAATACAACAAATCTTTCTACTCGGCGCCATCCGCGCCGTCATCTGCACCATCGCCAACCTCTGGCATCGCCGCGTCAAAACCACAGTCGGTACGGGCCTCACGAGCCTTCCGACGCGCTTCCTCGAACGCAGCCTCGGTCACGATACCGGCCTCCCACAAATTCTTATATACATCGCGTTGGGCCTCGGCAAAAACCCAAAGTTCGCGAGCCTGGTTGGAAGGGACGGCCTGGTCCCGTAGGCGCTGATTCTCCCCCTCCAAGGTCGCGATCCGATCTGCCATGGCTTCGGTGTCCCGCTCAAAGACCCCAATTCGATCCTCTAGCCCCGCCTCTCTAAAGGCCGCGGCAGCTCTCTCCAACCCCCACTCCCTCTCACGAACACGAAGCGCCTCCTCCAACCCTGCGGCCTTCGTCGAAGCGGTCCCCGCCTGCTGCCTCAAAGCCACGACTTCACCCTCCAATGCGGTCACCTTCCCGTTCCATGCCGCAGCGGCCTCCGCTGCCTTGGCCTGATCTTGGAGCTCCCTCTCAGCTGCGTCCCGCCTTCCCGCCTCAAGCTCCTCGTCCTTCTGACGAAGCTGCTCCTCGAGGGCGCGCGTTCTGCCAAGTGCCTGCTGCACCTGAAGCTCCCGCCTCGCCAGTTCCTCGACCAATGCCCGGCTACGGGGATCATTCCTCAAGCGTACGCTCAACTCTCGGCACCGATCTCGGTAGCGGCGGTACTTCTCCAGCGTCCGCAAAAATATCCCCGAGTGGACTTTGGCTCGACGGATGCTCTCCACCTCCAACAAATAAGACTGCAAAGCAAAGACAACGATTAAGATAAAGAACAAACTAAGGCAAAGAAGAAGCGAATCAACGTCGTATTACATACCCTCAAGCCCATCACGGCCACTTCATTCATCAGTCCGATATCCTTAACGTCCCTCAACGACGCATTCTCGGCCTCCGAGCATAGCAGCTCAAACTGCGGCACCAAGCTGCTCCCTTGGAGCAATAAGTTCAACTCTGTGGGAACCTCGATGAAGCGAGAGCGCCCCTCTGCGCGCACCGCTGAATTGGTGAAGCCTTCTTGGAACATACGGACGTCGTCGGGGTCCAAGTCGGATTCAGACTCGTACCCATCTCCTACAGCATCCCCTCCTCCTTCCGCTACCAGCGAGGTAGAACCACCCACCGTAGCCACCGAAGGAGCGCTTGCCTCACCAACATTAGCAGCCGCTGAGGAACTACCTCCCGTCTCAGCGACTGGAACCACCAATTGAGTCACCGAAGCGACGGTATCATCACGACCTAAGCCAACTGGGGCAACCACCCATTGTTTGTCCGCCCTCAAGGGCAGGCGCCGCAGTCGCACTCCTCTCCGCATCCGCCGGGGGGGAGTCCAAATTAATTACCACAGGAGGAGCCGGCGTGAACACGACCCTACGCCTTATCAATGGCCTCTCCTCCTCCCCATCTGATGGCGATTCCGCTCTAGGGCGCGCAACCCTCGATGGCCCCTCGTCCCGAAGTAGGGCCCGTGCTGGAGAAGGAATCGCTGAAGATTCAACCGATGCCGCCCTCGGTAATGGGCGCGACACCGGTGCTGCAGTGAGCCGAGCAATTGCACCAGGCCGACGGAAGGCCAACTGAGGGGCCCTGACGCGGCGTGCCCTCCCTGATCACAGGAAAACAAAGTTGATGAATAAAGTTGAAACAAAGCGGAACAGAAGAAGAAATCAATTTTTTAACTGCCACAGGCCTACGGCCATGCCTCTCCCAGAAAGACGCCCATGTGCGTATCCCCACCGTATGGGGGAGTACGGCCTTGACCCACTCACGTATCCAAGACAATGGGGCCGGCGGCGACCTGTCGGCTACAAAAAATGACACGAGTTAACGCTCATGATCACAAATCATAAAGAGGGGAAGAAAAGGGAATTCAACCACTAAAGAACTTACGTGCATGGTTCCAAGCCTCTGGGAACCCAGTAGCATCCGCCACCAGATGCCTGGTCCTGATATAAAAGAAGTGCTCGAAAGGGCGAGGGTCGACCTCGTCATCCAATCTCATGACCAGGCCTCTCGACCCACGAGGGCACGCCTGAATCATGGTGCCACGGACTCTCTGGGGGGCGTAGAGACTAAGCACATGCTGCAGCGTGACCTCCCTACGGGCCAATTCCGCGTACTTGATGAACATTGCCAACAATTTGTAGAGGGAAGGAGTGAGCTAACCTGGGCACACCCCGTAATAACGGCAGAAATCCACCACCAGCATTGGGAGCGGGATCTTGAACCCCAACCTGAAAGGATAGGCGTAAAAAACGCAGTATCCCCTGCGGTCGGTGTGGACCCTCTCCTCGCTTCTAGCGAGAACGATGTTTGCATGGGTAGGAATGACCCCCCTGTTCCCGTAATCGGGCAACCCCAATCTCCCCCATTAACGGGGCTTCATCCACCGGGTCCTCTCCACCGTCGACAGTGAAATCAATCGCCAGACCTCCGGGCCGAGGAACTACCTCGTCAACCGACGGAACTTCTCCGGTCTCTATCTGTTCTGCACCTCCCAGTGTCGGAGGTGGCCCTTCAACTACCGGAAAATCTATCGGAAGAGCATCGTGGGAAGAACTGCCTGCCATTGTTGATCTATTAAAGAGAAAGGGATAGAATTGGGCAAGACAAAGGTTATCACAATCAAAGGAAAGAAAGGAGAAGATGAATTAGCAGAATGAAAAAGTTTCCTCAGAATCTCTCAGATGAACAATGAAGATATGAGAAATGAATGCCTCAACCCGCCTTTATAGGCAATATAAATGGCTTTCGCGAAACCCAATAGCCATCATTTACTGCACGACCAACCGTAAAACGGTTCGGTTCTGCCGAAGCGTGCGTTATTATGACAAGCTCCGCGAAGCGGCTTCTCAGCCATCCGCCAACGTCCCGCCGTCAGAATAATCGCAACGGCCTGCGAACGCTGAAAGAATGTGTCGTACGCCTTCAAAATTCTGGACGTGACCAAATACGTACCCGGCGCATACTCATTCCCCACGGCCATCGCCATTATATGAAAGGCTACGACCATCTCTAATGTATGAAAGGCTCTCCAATATATGAAAGGCTACGGCCATCCCCAATATATGAAAGGCTACGGCCATCTCCAATATATGAAAGGCTACGGCCATCTCCAACGTGTAAACGGCTAAGGCCACCGCCGTCAATAAGTCGACCCCCTTATTCGAGTTTTTTTCAAATCACAATCGATGAAGTCCGCTCATCGAGCTCGGCCGAAACACGACCTCAATAAGCGGAGGGACTAACTGTATGGGTCAGAATCCGATCTCACGGTAATTAACGGAGTTAATCTCGTCTTGAGCTAATACATAATTAATAAGTGGTACGGCTACTTATTCATAACAGGATTCGACTCTTGTCCGATTTAATCTACGAGGGCACGGCCCATTCATTCCCCCTTGGGGACGGAACCTCAGCGTGGCCACGGCCATTTATTGCCAGCTCACGAAGCTCACATCTATAAATACTAATAGCGGAAGCCCTAGAAAGGGGGCTGCTTCTTCTTCACTATTCACAAAAGAGAGAGAGAGAAGAGAAAAATATACCCGTCTTATGGGAGGAGAAAACACCATTGTAAGACTGTCAACCTCTTCATGGAGAGGCAGACCAAACCAATATTGTCAATAAAAGCTGTTAAGATTTCTTCTCCTAACCTTGAGTACTTATTTTCATGTTCTTCGCTTGGTCCAATGGATTATTACGATTTGCTATGATTTTCCCGTAACTTAGTTGTATTGTTTTGCACTCATAAGATATGTGATAACTTTTGAGCAAACACTTGGCATGACAGAAAAAGTAGCCGTTGTGTGACCAAGAGGGCACGAGAAATACATTTTAGGCAAAATTCTCAGTGGAGATCGATTTCGTCCTTTCCCTCTTTTTTTTTTTAATTTATTCGTGATGTTGTTTAGTCCTTGTTGAAGTGCTGCCCCTGTAAAACGCATGTAGTCAAATTTTTTACTAAAGAGAGTCAAAATATAAAGAATTAAACATGCAAAATTTTTTAAAGGTGATTATAAAAAAAAGTACCTAACTACACAGTTAATTAGCCGACGAATGAATACCAATTAACACCCCTTAAACATAAGTGGCTCCGCCACTGCTGTTTATTTTTCTCTTTTTCTTTTCAATCCTAATATATATGATCCATCTCCATTGCTATTTCTAAGAATACTACCTATTCTTTCTGGTCATGAATTTTTAATAGCTGGTCCACGACTACACATATATTTATCTTACAGTGGAGGCGACAAAATATGTGTATCATTGTTGCTCCCAAACGCACACGCAAGTATACGCGGTCGTCAAGTAATAAAGTGACTAAAAGTCGGATGTCGATCCAACGAGGACTTGTGATTAACCATTAACTAAATTAGACTATCCTGATTATCTAAACAAGAATTAAACCTAGAAGTAATTGATTCTAAACTAATTAAATAAAGAATATAAATAATGAACTTTAAACAGAGAAATAGCAGATTTTTATGATATCACTGTAGTGAAAACGATCTAGGGTTATGGGCTATCTAACATTCCTATTATATTCTTCAATTGAATATACTAACTAATTTATCTAGTTTATTGGTTGACAAGGTTAATATTGCTCATAAGAATCTGTCGAGTTCTTACTCGCCTATTCAAGCTAACCTAACGCCTATATGTCTATGGAGTTAGAATCAACAAGAACGCATTTATAATTCCTGTATTTCAACCAAGCAAGGCAATTAGGTATATGTCTATCCTAATTGCGAATCCGTTCCCCGAGGCCCAGGTTCAAGAACTTGCTCTACTCAATCCTATATGCAATCTAGAATTTCCACTTTCGAGTTCAACTCTAGATTCGTAGATAGTATTCAATTGGTGATCAAGCAATCAAATAATTAAGTGCAGGATCGAATAAACAAACCAATATGATAAACTAAGAAATCAAAATCAATATCCGAATAACAATAGTCATGAAAGAACCACAACCCTAGAACGTGAGTTTAGCTCCACATAGACATAGTAGCAAAACAACAAATCATACAAAGAAACATAAAAAGACTAAGTTGGTGGAAGAAAAGATGAAACTCGGCCTCCACGGTGGCTCTGTGCTTGTGTTTTCCTTTCAAAAATGTCCTCTTCCTTCAAAATACCGTTTTTCCATGTATATATACCAAGTAGGGTTGGGCCCAAACAATTATACCTTCTCCAATGTGAAAAAGGACATTTTTTCCGGGTGACTAGCGCGAGCTCGCGCATCCTTCGCGCATAACTTCGCGCATCATTGTGCCTCAGCTCCCTAACACGCGCGACTTTGTGCATGAGCTCGCGCAGGAGTTCGCGCATGAGTTCGCGCATTTTTAACCCTATTCCATTACGAATTTGAAAAAACGTAAAACATGAAAGTTGTAGCCATTTGAGTTAGCTTTCCAACCATATATTGTGAAGCCAAAATGGAGTTCTAAGCAAAAAGTTATATCTATTTTACTAGACAGTGCGCAATATGCCTACTGGAGTCTTCGTTCGCTCTAACTATCATCCATTGACCCCCAAACACGATCCCGGCTTAATTCCTTAAACTTTTACTCAAACCTTAAAGCTCCAACTCACTTGAATTCATTCCATAACATGTACATAGCTCGGAATCACTCCTACAAGGCATAAAACACACCATTAGTGCAAAATACTAGCGATTAAAGCTCAAACTCAATTTAAGTGCAGTAAATTAGAGTGTAATAATCGAATAAAATATGTAATTATAGCCTATCATCAACCATTGATTATTCTCTTTATAAATATTAATATATGATTCTACACACACATATATATGGAGCATGGACCATAGAATATGAGCTGAGATTAGTTAAATCGTAGGGGGACGTGTATGAACAGACCACTGCGACTTTGACAATAAGATTTTCGCAATTACATATTATCTCCTAGTCTAGATATTAGTCGGTTTTTACCAACTAAAATTGTTTCAAATATATGACGTTTAAAGAAAAAGAAACCACATCTTTTTTTCCGAATTTACCCTCACTATTCATAGTAGAATATTGAAGGGTAATTTAGACACATACTCTATAATTAGAACTACCAGATGTATAGTAATCTTAAAAAACAGATAAAATAGATCAGTACAACTATATTGCATATATAGGACAACTTCTATTTAAAGGTCAAATATTATCCGTGAGTTTGGTGAGGTTTGAGTGGTACTTTTCTTTTTCTTGTTACGTAAAAATCTTTCAATTTTTTGTTAATTACACAAAAGTCACTTTTCTTTCTTTTATTACACAAAAATCATTTTACTTTGCTTTAGTTATCACAAAAGTCACATTTTTACTTGAAAAATCTATTATACCCTTGATATTATATAAACCTTCATATTTATGTAATACCTTCTATACTATATACTATATAATATATTTTTAACTATGTATTTATTTATTATTTTTATAATATATTCATACATTTAAATTTTTCTTAACTTTAATTTTCAAGATATATTAGTAGCGTTAAAAATAACTTTTTTTAAGCAATTTTTTTTTTTTTGAATTTAATTGACCGACCAAAGTTGGTCGGTAATTTCCGACCAACTTTGGTCGGTATGCCCTTCCGACCTTCAAAATACCAACCACACGTTAATTGTCATATTTTGGACGGTTATTGGCCATTAGCGACCAACTTTAGTTGATTTTTTTGGACGATCTTTCCCAAATTTCTAGTAGTGTAATTTTCCAAATAACCAATTGCCCACGTAAATCCCCAAGAAAATATCCCCAGCTAAATTCACATGTAATACCTAGGAATTTTCCTTCAGATTAACATATGATTTGTTCCTCATTTTCTTTGTTTGTTTACATACGAATTTTCTCACGTAAATGTACTTGCCAATTTATTTCTCTACTAATATATATTATAGTTATTGACAAATTTAATAACGCTACTTATATATTTTAAAAATTAACGTTAAGAAAAAAATTAAATATACGAATATATTATAAAATTAATAAATAAAATAATATTAAGTTATTTTATTTATAAATAAAATACATAGTTAAAAGTATATTATATAGTACTCCCTCCGTTCCAGTTTATGTGAACCTATTTCCTTTTTGGTCGTTTCAAAAAGAATGACCCCTTTCTAAATTTGGAAGTAATTTAGCTTAAACTTATAATTTTACCCTTAATGAGAAGCTTTTATAACCACACAAATACTTTGGGCCCCTTTTTGACTTGTTTAGGACCACAAATTCCAAAAGTCTTCATTTTTTCTTAAACTTCACGCTCAGTCAAACAGATTCACATAAATTGAAACAGAGGGAGTATATGATATAGAAGGTATTACATAAATATGAGGTTTATATAATATCAAAGGCATAATAGACTTTTCAAGTAAAAATGTGACTTTTATGATAACGATAGCAAAGTAAAATGATTTTTGTGTAACAAAAGAAAGAAAAGTGACTTTTGTGTAATGAACACAAAGTTGAATGATTTTTACGTAACAAAAAAAAAAGTGACTTTTAGGTAACAAACACAAAAGTTCAATGACCATGGATAAAATTAACTCTCTTATTTTCAAAGCTACCTCAGTTTCTTCCTACTAAATCTTAGAGTGCGTCACATACGCGTACCGTATTCCTTTACCAAGTTCGGTAAATAAACTATCTAACTAATTGGATTTTCTGAAATATATAAGTTTTGTTATAAAACAATAAAAAAAAAAGAATGAAGATTATTGCATAGAAAAGTAGGGAGAAAGAATTCTTATTAATTTTGGGATTAATTATAATAGAATAGAACCCCTCTATTTATAGGAAAAGAGTGACTTAGCCACCAAGTAAAATCCCTAAAATCTCTCTAAAATATAGACATTCACCATAAATAAAATTTTATTTATAACACTCCTCCTTGAATGTCTATTCAACAGATAATGTGCCTCGTTAAAATCTTAACTAAATAAAACCCAGTGGGAAAAAAATTCTAGAGAAGGAAAAAGAGTATACATATCTAACAACATGCCTTTTGGTTACCTCGTTAGTAACCTTGCAAGGAAAACCCAGTGGGATAAAACCTTATAAGGGAAAAAGAGTACAACGCATATTAACTCCCCCGATGAGAGCATTAATTCACATCCTTGAACCTTCACATTCCATTATGTGCATCATCTTCAAAAGATCGTTGGTAGAGACTTGATAAACAAATCAGCCATATTAACTTCAACGAATTTGTTTCACCTTGAAATCATCATCCCTGATAGATGTATTGTCTTCATATGATCTTGTTGGAAGCATCATTTTAATATCTTCACATAGAGGTGAAAAATCTTGCTATCATATTATCATGCTTATAGTTATAGCAAGATACATATGTGCACAAATTACACTTAGGATGTGGGTACTTCAAGATCAAGAATTGTATATGCTTCAAGCAATTTAAATCCTTCATGGATTGTCATATAAGTCATATAATAGACTTTAATTAGATGCATATCAAGTTTTCATGTCATGGTAGACAAATAAGATTTCGAAAACTGATTGCACATATCATTGACTTTATACTTTCAAGTGTTTGGTCTGAAGGTCCAAACTATATGTCTTTCATATGAAACCAAATTCTACTTAATTGTTTCTCCAGACTTAAGATCCTCATATATATTTAGCGCAATTATAGATGTCGTCAACGAACATTTTATATCGGTTTCAACATTTTTAATAAAGACATAACATAGAGATCTCTTTATCCATTTCAGGTACCTAAACCTCTCCTGAGATTCAATGAAGTATTATGTCATGTGATCTTCTAGATCACTTGCCTCCTTTATTATGATCATTTCGATCATTTGCTCATCTTCTTTATCAAGAAGTTTATTTGAAACCGATTTGTCTATACGTTTTAAGCATACCATAGACTTTGTCCTTCTAGGACTTAATAGGAGCATTTGCAATGAGAATATAGTTACTTTCTTTGGGTCAGCAAATGCATCTGGCATTCTTTGCAATATACTGCAAATGAATTATCTTTTTATGAACTTCAAGTTCATATTATTTTATTCGAGGATCTAGTTGTACACATGATAATTCATTCCACGTAACTTTTTCTCAACTTTTATCATGTCTCCCCCTCATGTTAGAAAAACTAACTTACTTTCTTAACTTTGGGAACCCATCTTTGTGCATTATGATGTTAATCAAAATATACACCGCACATCAATAATAATAAGATGGAATTATTTGGTTCCTGACTCTGAACCACTTGTGAGAGGAGAATGTAATATACTTTCGTATATAACCTATATCAAACTGATATAGATAACTTTGTTCTCATAAGCAAAAGTTTAGCTATTAAGTGGAGGCACTCAATAAATCATCTTGCTAAACCAGTTATGATATAAACCAACTTATCAAGATAAACTATCTTGAATAAAAAATCTAGAAATTATGCTCTAATTTAAATTATTGAGCAAGTTACCTCGCAAACACTATGTTGCGGGTTAATAATAATCGCACATGTAACCATCTCATAGATGCATATTATGTGGTATACATGGCAGGTGAATGGGCCCATATTCACCTTTGATATTTCCAGCATTCATGGGATTCAATCCCAATTTTAGTTTGTCTATTAATTAATGAGAACAAGCAACATAAGAGAAATCGTAAAGAACTTTCTAGTTCTTTAATATTTACCCATGTGAATTCTCTTTTATTTTTGCACATCATACTTAAATTAACATGGCTAAACCAATTATGCCAACTGAATAAATTGTCAATATTGATAAACTTCAGGTTTACACCATGACGTGTGCAATTATCAATAAATTCCAAAGTTTATATGATATGGATTGTTATATCAATAAACATCCACTTTAGTGTGTTATTCTTTTATTTGTATAGTACAAACTGGAGAATAAAGCGAATAGCTTTTCACATACATATTATCCCGCTACAAGTTGTAGTAATAGAAGATATTAAATTTTTCCTTTATTTATAGTCTCAATATAATCCACCGCTTCCGCGTATACTTTGGAAACTGAATAAGTTTCTTTGAGACTTACTACAACACAATACCTTATTGGTAATCAATTGTGTTCTCCAAATAGTATAATTGGCTCTTGCAGAGTTCTCAATTAATTTTGTAGTACCACATATTCATCAACATCCATATGGTGAATATCTCTTTCAAAGAGAAAGTTATACCATTATGGTCATGATCAAAATTCTATGCAAGATCTGTCTCTTGCATTACTGTTGTCTTTTACTAATCACATTTCCATAATATTTTGGTGTACAATAGGTACGTGACCAATGACCATTCATGCCATAATAATGAAATTATTTTCTTATATTGTCTCAAACCTTCTTCTAGAGGTGAGTGTGGTATATTCACTACCACTAGCACGTTCATATTCTTTCAAGAATGAATATGTATTCATAAATTACATGTTGTCACATTCACATCATGTATGGACCATAATCATCTATATGTGCTTTACAAAATTTCATGTCAAATCGATGACAAATATTACTTTCACAGAGTGAAGGATTATTTTGAGAATCCTTATTGTTCTCATTACCACAATGATGACGATTATAATTTCGTCTATTGCCACGTCCACATCCATTGATACATTCATAGTAATAATTTTATCTTCTTTTAGACTTATCACATATTGCTATCACATTCTCTTAAGAAAATGAGAATGAAGCAAATTCAATGGGACGGGTTTCCAATTCTTTGCCCACAATCATACACGAATTTGATCATGGCAAGACATAGAAATTTTATCATTTCGAGTGGTTATAATTTCTTACTAACTCCATTAGAGTTATAATCAAAATTTATTGTCTTTGCTTGTATTTAAAATCAAGTTATAGAATAAAAGAGAAAAATACGGTAAAATACATACCTTAAATCCAGAATTTAATCATGAAGGGAGTTCATGGAACAATTGACAATCATTATGCTCAATCACAAAGCTTCTACTCAATTGGTTAGAGTCTCGTGTTGATAACGTGTGATAAAACAATAAAAGAAGAAGAACAATATTGCAGAGAAAGAGAGTGGAAATTCTTATTGAATTTTGGGATGATTTACAATGGGGTAAGGCCCCTCCACTTATAGGGGAAAAATAACTTAGCCACAAAGTAAAATCCCTAAAATATCTCTAAAATATAGACATTCACCATAAATAAAATTTTATCTATAACAAGTTTAATTTTATTGTTGATGTGATTTATCTCCCTAGATTGAACTATGAATCAAGAAAGTAGTTAGGATTTCACGAATAAAATGAGTTTTATGTAGGGGTATCAATGGATATTTAAAAACCGATAAATCTACCGAATCTTACCGTAGCGAAACGATTTTTAGGTTTCTTTTACAAAATCGTAGGTTTTTATATAAATCTATAACCATACCGATAATTAGGGTAGATTTTTTATTTAATGAAAGTAAACTGAAAAAATATCGAGCCGCACCGAATAAATTCACATGTGAAAAATATATTTATATGCTAAGCTTAAAAATAATAAAGCATTAAATTTTCTCTCTCGGCGCGCGTTAGGTGACCTAGCTAACCTGCGCCTTCGCCTGAAATGAGGGGAAGAGAAAGAGCAAAGAGAAACACCAGCAAAACACCAATAGTAGAAAGGAAACTAACGGACATTATCATGCGAGAAAAAAAAAACGCAATGCAAAAGCAAAAGAGAAAATGCAAGATGAAGATCAGGATCAGGACAGCGATAGTGACCCAAATTAGCCTGGGTAGTGCTCGAGCTAAATTGGTAACGCCGGTGAGCTTTGGTGCTAAATTGATAACTGCGGTGAACTCTGGAGCTAAAAGACCAGCTATAGTGCCGGTCACAATTGGTGATGCGAGTACGAGCAAGTCACAGAGCAATGGAATAGTACATGCAATTCCACCAAAGGAACGAAGCCTATAGATATCGTCAATCGGAAGAACATATAGGACAAGGCAGCAGAGCGGAGGGATATCATGGGCAGGGTTGTTTCAGGAAAACAAACTAGCTGCTAAGGGCATGAATCAGACCTATATCCCCCCGGTGATGCAGGATGGGGAGGTTATAGTACAACCATTGGAAGAGAACATTGTTGAAGAGAATCAGAAGTGGAATCGAGCAATAATCCTGTATGGTGGGCAATACACCAACTATTGGGGAAATTGAACGATTCATAGTTAGTTAGTGGAGTAATGACAAAAAACCTAAGGTAATCTTCCATAATGATGGATATTTTGTGATTCTGTTGAATAATATTGAAGAGAGGGATAATGTACTGTTGAATTGTCCATATACTGTCAATAGTAGGACAAACATAATTAGGCCATGGACAGCAAGCTTTAATTTCAATAAGGAAGTTCTGAAAACCATTCCTCTATGGGTCAAGTTCCCTAAATTGCCACTCAATTACTGAAGCAAACAAAAAATTGGGAGTGGTTTAGGCCGGCCTTTGTATGCTAATGCTTGTACTACAGTTCCTGATAGATTCGCATATGCTAGAGTCCTGATTGAAATGGACATCACTAGGCCTCTAGAAGATCATATTCGATGAAAGCAAAAATCAAAAAAGATCCGAGGGTAGCTTGATGATTATTGGACAGGGACACTGTCAACAGGGTATGGTTCTTTTTTATCACCCCGGATGACGCACACTGCTTTAAATAAAGCACAATGAATAATGAGCCAAACCGCCTAACCAGTTGAACCGCCTACGAGAGAAAATAAACTACATGATCCTAAAGGCAAGGTGATCAAGCAGATGGTGCAATTTGATTGGAAACCATAGTATTGTCAGACCTGCTGTCAGCTAGGTCACTCGTGTAGAGATCAAAAGAAGCATAAGTAGGAGGGTGGCTATCAGAGGGGTTTAGACTTGAAGCAAAAACAAGAATGGAGAATAGTGAGAGTGCTTGGCCCTGATGTGGACAAAATTGATGCTTAAGGTAGGTTCCTTGAACAACTGGAGTTTGCAGGAGATGAGCAGATATCCCAACAGGAAAGACTCACAATGGCAACTTGCTAGGGAAAAATCTGCATCAAAGAAGAATATGAGATCCTTAAACGAGATTGAAGTAGACATTGGTAATGCCTTCAAAGCACAGGTTGATACAGCATAAAAGATAGTGCAACTATCTGAAAATCAATATATAAGAGGGCAGCATAGTAGGAGTGATAGAAGAGGAGGATTACAACAATCCACTATATTATGATGAACATCTTAGCATGGAAATTTAGGGGGTTGAATAAAGCCTATAAACAAAAAGAACTAAAAAAAGTTCTAGAGAGAATAAAGTGGTACTTATGGCAGTTACAGAGAAAAGAGTAAAGAAGATCAATGCAGTTTCAATAATGAAGAAGATACTTAACAACTGGCGATGGGCAAAAAATTATGATGAAGCACCAGGTGATAGAATATGGGTAGTATGGGATCAATCACATATGAATTTCTCTATGATAAGAACACATGAACAATTTATACTTGGCCATGTTACTATGATCTAGTGCATGATCAATTTTAATTTCTGTACAGTGTATGGAATTCATACTATACAGGACATGAAAAGTCTATGGGAGGATTTAAAGGTGACTATGAATGGAATCAGTGGGCCTAGTTTAGTAATTGGTGACTTTAACACTATCATATCTAGTGAGGATTGGGTACATGGGAATCAAGTACAGGAGATAGAGGTAAGGGATTTCAAGAACTTCTTACTTGACACTAGGCTTGATGAACTAAAAACTGTGGGGAGGAAGTTCACCTGGACAAACAACCACATCCATAGGAGAATTGATGCAATCCTGGTAAACTCAGAGTGGATACAGAATTGGCCTTACATGGAGAGGGTCATTATGAATCCTGGTTTCTCAGATAATTGCCCTTTAAGTGTGTGGTTTGATGGTACAAATGAATAAGGAATGCGACCTTTCAAGTTTCTCAACTGTTTGGAAAGCCACAAAGAATTTGATGCAACAATAAAGCATTGCTGGGAGACAAATGGCAGAGGACCTGTCATGCAAAATGTGTGGAAAAAGTTCAAAGTGCTAAAAGGGACCCTAAAGCAACTGAACAAACAAGAGTTCAGTGGTATAAGGAATAAGATCAACGTGGTAAGGGACAAACTGAGATGCATCCAATCTCAGATGCCTATCCCAGGACATGACTCTGAGGCAATACTACAAGAGAAGGCTGTAAAACTGGAACTAGAAAAGTGGTTGATGGTCGAGGAGAGTGCCTGGAAGCAGAAGTGAAGAGTACATTGGCTTAAATTTGGTGATTCTAACACAACATACTTTCATGTATGCATGAAAAATAGGCAGGCAAAGAATCATATTGGCAGACTAACTAATAGTGCAGGGAAAATCCTTTTTGCACTTGAAGTTGAGGAGGAAATATTGAGCTTCTACAAAGGACTACTTGGGACTGCTACACCATAATTTCCAGTTGTTATTCCAGATGTCATGCAAAATGGGTATACTCTTAAACGGAAGAAGCAACTGCATCTTATCCAACCAGTTACTAAAGAAGAAGTAGAGCAAGTTATAATGGATATTGATGACAATAAAGCACCAAGGTGTGATGGTTATAATTCATTCTTCTTTAAAAAGACATGGCAAATCATTGCAGCAGTAATGGAGTTCTTTAACTTTGCTGGTATGTGTAAAGCCATCAATTGCACCACCATTACCTTAATACCAAAAGTAAAGAACCAAACTAACATCAAGGAGTTCAGGCCAATCTCATGTTGTACAGTGCTTTACAAAGTAATATCTAAAGTTCTAACATCAAGACTACATGATGTTATGGCAAACTTAATAGATAACTACCAAACAACCTTTGTACCAGGAAGACTGATCACTAATAATATCATCATGAGCCATATTTTGGTTAAAGGTTATTGAAGGAAGAACATCTCACCAAGATGTATGCTCAAAATAGATATGCAGAAGGCATACGACTCTGTTGAATAGGTGTAGTCCCTGAGTTATTCGTCAAATGGATAATGGCATGTGTCTGTACAGTGTCCTACTCAGTAATTATCAATGGTAAGCTTGTTGTACCATTTGAGGAAAAAAAAAGGGTTGAGGCGGGGGGATACCCTGTCTCCATTCTTATTTGTGATGGCCATGAAGTATCTAAGTAGATTACTGAAGTCACTGAAGGACAAAAAGAAGTTTAAATTTCATCCAAAGTGTGCCAAAGTCAACCTAGTACAACTGGGGTTTGCTCATAATCTCCTTCTTTTCTATAGAGGTGACCTACAGTCAATGAAAATACTTCACCAACAATTTCAAGTATTTTCTGAAGCCTTAGGTTTAATTGCAAACCCAAACAAAGCTGTATTTACTTTGGTGGAGTAAGAAACATAACTCGGGAACAAATTATGGACATGTTAGGATACTCTAAAGGAGAACTACCCTTTAGATACCTAGAGGTCCCACTGAGCACTAAAAGGTTAGCAATTATACAATGTGAACTTCTAATTGATAGGATGCTAAGCAAGATTCAAAGCTGGACAATAAAGTTTCTATCATATGCTGGAAGAGAAATGTTAGTTAAAAGTGTCCTATTTGCTATCCAAAAATTTTGGGCTCAGGTATTCATTTTGCCAAGGAAATATTCTGTTCATAGAGACAATTTGTAGGAGATTCTTATGTACAGGAGCTTATGAGCCTACAGAAAAGGCACTAATTTCCTGGGACAAGTGGTGTGCCCCAAAAGTAGCAGGTGGACTTAATTTTACCAATGTGAAGATGTGGAACAAAGCAGCTATTTGTAAACTCTTGTGGAACATCTACACAAAGAAGGAAAAATTATGGTTCAATGGATTCATTCATACTACATAAAGGGAACGACTATCTGGAACACAGATCCTAAGAGTGCATCATGGATCATCCAAAAGATATTCAAGGAAAAGTACTACTTTGAGGGTGCTGGATATAAAGAAGGAGATGTTCAACAGATCGAGAGATTCTCAATGAGGCAAGTACAAAAATCCATGCAAGGAGAATTTCAAAAGATGAATGGAGGAAACTAGTATGCAATAATCAGGGATCGCCCAAGTGGATTTTCATATTACGAATAGCAATGCAAGACAGGCTATCTACGAAAGAAAGGTTAGTCCGATGGAGGATTATTTCAGAACAAACATGCTCACTCTAAACAGTGCAACATTTATTCTTTGACTGTGAAGTATCAAGAACTCTATGGCAGCAATTACTGAATTGGCAAGGTATATAGAGAACAAAGAAAACTTGGCAGGAGGAGTTGAAGTGGTTAGAACAGGTTGGTAAAGGCAAGAATGCAGGGGCAGCAGTGTGCAGAATGACACTAGCAGCAATAGTTTATCACAGTTGGCAAGAGAGGAATAATGTGATTTTCCAGAAGACGAAGAGATCAACCAACACTATCCTAAGATTGATCATCCAGGAAATACATGTTAGGACCAGCTTATTCCCTAGACTAGCACGAGCCATGTCAATACTAAATTGGTATCCTAACGTAGACTTGGAGAAATTAGAAGCACGAGGTGGGTAAGTAGCAAAGTTTAGGTAACTCTAAGCTGGGGCTTCATGTCCAGGAGGAGTTATACTAAAGACTAGTCTTAGTTTTGTTTGGATTTGTAAATAACTATACTTGGTAAATAAAATTATTTAATTACCAAAACAAATACTAAATTTTTTCTTCGACTTTGGAATTATGAAAATGGTTACAAGCCAACAAGTAATTAACACATGTGCTAGACCTAGGAGAGAACTTATTCCTATGTGGTTTAGGGATTACTGCATAACACAAACACCCAAAGCTTCTTAGATGACTGTAAGAAGGTTGTTCCCTAGTTAAAACCTCATAAGGAGTCATGCCAAATAAGATGGTACTAGGAAATATATTAATCAAGTAGGTGGCTGTTAAAATGCAGTCTTCCCAAAATATAATTGGGAATTTGGATTGGAAAAGAAAAGCTCTTGCTGTTTCTAGCAAATATTTATGTTTTCTTTCAACAATCCCATTTTGTTGGGGCGTGTAAGGACAAGAGGTTTGGTGTAAGATGCCTTTGGACTGAAAAAATTGACTAGTTTTATAATTGGTATCAAGTTCCATAGCATTGTCTGTTCGAATAGTTTTAATTTTGGTGTTGAACTGAGTTTCAAACATGGAAAAGAAAGACTTTAGAATGGACAGAGCATTGCCCCTGTGAGTTAGGAGATGTGTTCAAGTTTTTCTACTACAATCATCTACAATTGTGAGAAAATATCTATAAGATCTCTGTGTGTCAGTGTGAAACGGTCCCCAAACATCCACATGAATAAGATCAAATAAATGGGAATAATGGGAACTACTATCAAGGAAAGAATATCTCTATTGTCTAGCAAGTGGACATATATCACAAATGAAAGGTTGTTTATCAGAAAATGGCACATTCAAAGAGTTTATTTTCTGTAATTTTGAAATGGAAGGTGTCCCAACCTATTATGCCATAGAAGTTGGGACTTATTTACATTTAATGTGTTTGCATGAACAGAAAAAGGAATTAAAGCAGGGGAATGACAAGTTGATGGAGGTCCAGAATGTGTGACTGCAGATTGTGATCTGGAGTTGTACAGGCAGAGCCCTTCAGCCATCTTACCAAGTACCAATGACATCTTCACAGAAGGGCACAGTAGAAAACATGCATGTTGTGGAAAAAATAGTAGTGATGAAGTATTAACTGATAACTTGTGGACAGAAATAAGATTGTATTTAAAAGTAGGCACATATAACACCTTCGACAGAGTGACTGAAGGATTTAACTGGACAGAACCAATTGAGGTCACTTTTACTTTATACCTATGGGGTAATGTGATAAGGTAGGAACAGATAGGGCTGTTATATTTGTAAGCAAAGATTTTTTCAAGGTCATATGATTTGATGCTCCAGAATCTAGGATCTAGGTTTCAGGAGTTAGAACACTACTTAGACAAGTACAATTAACACAACTCATCAAATGAGAAGAGAAAGAAAATATACCTGCAAAGTTAGTTGTGGTAGAGTGACATTGAGAATCATCAGGACCAACTTGAACATGTTGAAGGATATTCATGAGTTGCATGTACTGATCAGGTGTAATGGTATTGGCAATATTGATGTTCTCAAGGGAATGATCAGGCTTGGCATCAGGAGAAGAATGAACAGGTGCAGCAACTCGGATATTCTTGTTCCTTGATTTTGAAGGTTATGGAAACCAATGCAACTTGTAGCACTTCTCAGTTACATGTCCAGGCTTTTTAAAATATCTGCAATAGAGCCTTTTTGGATCATAGCCTCCCTTTTGATTGTTGAAACTTTGATTGTTAGGATTTGGATTGTTAAAAGTATATCTCTTTGTAAAATTTGTGGTTTGTGGTGGTTTTGGATTATAAGTGGGACCACTAGAGCTAGCAGAAAAAGCTGCAGAGTCAGACTGAAACCAGGTACATTGTGAATCCCTCTTTACTTCCCATCTTGAACAACTAGAGAATAAGCCTTCTAATTTCAGGAAGTGGCTGCATCATTAGAATATTTCCTCTAGCGTTGAATACCTCATTCAAACCCATCAAAAATTGCATCAATTCCTGATTTTTCATCTTTTTGATCATTTTGTATTTACCTCCATATTTACATTCACATACACAAAAAGAGTCAGCATCAAGAGACTTTATTTCATTCCAGAGTCTCTTTAGCCTATTGAAATAACCTCCCACATCAGAAGAGCCTTGAGAAATAGAATTTAGGTCCTTTTGGACTTCATACATCCTAGCACCAATTGCTTGCCCATACCTCTGGTTCAATTCATCCCATAGACTCTTAGCAGACTTGGAGTATATGACACTCTATGAAATATCGGGGTCTAAGGAATTAAGGATCCAGCTAATGATCATGTTATTGCACTGTTCCCAGTGTTCAAACAAAGAAGAATTGGGAGAAGGCTGAACATAACTCCCATTAATGAATCCTAACTTCTTCTTTGCCCCCAAAGCAATGATACTGCCTCTTCGCCAGGCTCCAAAACAGTCCCCATTAAATTATTTGGTTACGAGAATAGTATCAGGATTATCAGAAGGATGATGATAGAATGGGTGAGAGGGAGGTAAAACAAGCTCAGTTTGAGTAAAAGTAGGGGAGTTAGGATCGGTTTCAGACGCAGTTGCATTATTTTCATTCTCCATGAGTAAAGAGATATAATATATAAAAGCTAGGGCACAGAAGATAAAGGCACAATAATAACCAATAAAATGAATGAGCTGCAGCGAAAAAGGTTACCAAACCATCGGAAGAATCCACCGGAAAAACGAAGTTAAAAACCTGATAAACCAGCAAAAACAGACTTATCGCGTCACGCACCACCGAGTAACCACAACTTTAATCCATAAATTGAGATAAAACGGCTGCAAAATCCCAGCTTTCATCCACAATAAACTTTGAAAAGCACTCGATCCATCATAAAAACCAAAAATTTGGGCTAGAACTTTAAAAACTGAAAAAATAGGTTTTCCAATTTTCTGGAAATAGGAAGAAAGAGAGAAATTAAGGTACTAAAAATCGGAGATTACGCCGGATCTTGATGATGATGCTCTGATACCATGTTAGATTGTATGAAATCGAGCAGAGACGAAGAAGAAATCAGTAATCTAACTTGGGGAAGGAAGGTTCGAGAGCGACGACATTATTCAGATAATTTGCAATATAACCCGTTGGTCCTCAAACCTGGAACCCACAATGTTTATATACAAGCCCAACTCAAGGTGGGTCAAAACCGGAAGAAGAAAAAGAAAGTCTAATACATATTTGCGGCTGACCTATCTAAAAATAATTACAAGGCCCAAAGTGACGGCCCAAATATAAATCCAACACAATTGCTCCTTAGTTTTAATGTAGTTGTATTCTTATTTATTTTTAACCTTGGAAATAGACAGGTCGATCCGTAGCAAATTGATGCTCAAGTAATACCTTGAGCGGTATGGTGGGATGGTTGGGTTTCCTTAGTAACGAAGCTAGGAATTTGAGTAAAGGATGCGAAAAAATGTAATAATATCACACCTATGATATATATACACCAAAAATTTTATTTTTACCTTTTTATATAGTATAATTTCCTGGCAAGGGAGATTCAATTGAACCACCTTTTCCTAAGGTAGCTACGCCCCTATCTCTGCACTTAATGGGTTACTCAAATTATATTGACTTTGATATTTAATAGAACAGTGCCTCTATGATTAGATTAATTTCTACTTGGATTAGTTTAGTTCTCTTTCTTCATGACCTGAGAGCAGACATGAAGAATAGCTTTAGATAATATTATAGATTTTGAAGCCAATGTTAAAAAAAAGCCATTTTCATATATTTCTTAATAGCCAATGGGCTGATTGATGAATCATCAATCAATAAATAATGAAGTAAACACAAATAAATAAGTAACAAGGAAAATGTCAAACTACAAGGTATATTGTTGAACATAGTTCTTAAACTATTTCTCAAATGATTCACGTTTTCCTAACCTCTTCTATGGAAAACGAAAGGAAATGAGATTGAATACCCAAAGGGATACTTGGACATACACTTTTAGGAAGCCTATTGGTTGAATTTCCAGAAAATGGCATGGCAAAGATGGGTATTTTTTCTGTTTCTGATGGTTAGAATGATGCTTTTACCACAAGTTTTTGCTGAAAATGATACCTTAACTCAGTCTCAACAACTGTCGTTGAATCAGACGCTTGTTTCTGCTGGCAAAATATATGAGTTAGGCTTCTTCAATCCAAGTAACTCGAGCAAACTATATCTCGGTATATGGTTCAAGAATATTCCTGGTCAGAGAATTGTATGGGTAGCAAATAGAGAAGATCCATTACCAGCTTCTGATTCTTCTGCAATCTTGAAGATTGGAATTGATGGAAACCTCAGAATTGTAGATGGCAACCAAAATACCGTTTGGTCAACAAATGTTAGTGTCCAGTCTAACAATACAATTGTCGTGCTTACAGACAAAGGAGAACTCATTCTTAAAGATACTGTCTCTGGAACATCTTTATGGGATAGTTTTAACCATCCTTGTGATACCTTGTTATCAGGAATGGTTATAGGATACAACAGCAGGACGGGGGTGAAACTAGTTTTATCGTCGTGGAAAGCTGAAGATGACCCGTCGCCTGGAAATTTTATTGCTGGACTTTCGGTAGAAATGCCACCTCAAGGCTTCACCTAGGACTAACGACTCGAGGCCTTACAGTAGAGGTGGCCCATGGGATGGAGGGAACTTCATAGGCGTACCTGATGATGAAAAGGGGTATGCAAGTGGTATAAATATAGTATCAAATAAGCAACAGGAGTCTGCATTTCTCAGTTTGAATACTGTCAACGATTTGTATGTTAAAATCATGGTCCTAAAACCGTCAGGATATTGCAGATGATGCAATGGGAAGATGGACTGAACGCGTGGAAAGTCAGATGGAAGGCACCAGATAATCCGTGTGATGTTTATGGAACTTGTGGTCCTTATGGTGTTTGCGATAAGAATAAGTCTCCAATCTGTGATTGCTTGAGAGGATTTGAACCAAAGTCGACTGAGGAATGGAGCAGAGGAAATTGGACTGGTGGCTGTGTGAGGCGAACTAAACTTGTATGTGAAATCAGTACGGCAAGTGGCATAGCGCCAAAGGGATCTAAAAATGACAAGTTTTTGCAGCTGAGTGAGATGAAACTGCCAGATCATTACACATATTTGTATGATTATGGTTCTTAGAACTGCAAAGAATGGTGCCTGAATAACTGTTCTTGTGCAGCCTATGCGTATCTAGATGGAATTAATTGCATGGTTTGGACTGCACAACTTATGGACGTTCAACAGTTTTCATATGATGGTGCGGATTTGTTTGTTCGTCTTGCTTTTTCTGAACTAGGTAAATTCAGTTCTCACCATTATGCTTGGATGTTTAAAATTGTTATGTTGTCGCCTTTTGTAGTACAGTCAGATCTCTCTATAACACCATCCCAATAAAACAATCATTCACTATAAAAGTCAAGTTTCTCTTGGAACTGAGTTTCATGTTATGATACAATATATGTCCTCTATAACATCATTTTACTACAGAACAAACAAGGATGTTATAGAAAGTTTTGACCGTATAACATAATATAGTTTCAGATGAAGATAAAAGGAAGGCAAAACTTATCATCGGCTTCACAACTGTTTCAAGCATTCTCGTATTGGGTATCTTTGGATGCATTTTCTACAGATGGAAAGCAAGTCAAAGAGGTAAAATCTATTCTCCTGATTTCAAGAGTTTATTGCAGATCATAGTAATTACTTAGACTAGTATCATTGTAAAACTTTTATATTGCTTTCTTATATTATACCGTTTTGAGTTTTGACATACAATGACTGCTCACATGTGGATCCAAAATAATATCAGGAAATAGAATAAATAGAGTTAAAGACCTCATTCCAGCTGATACATCTACAGACAATTTGTGGGAAGAACTAGTATTGCGAAAAGATTCATCAGAACTACTGTTTGTTGATTTTGCTAAGTTGGCAATCGCAACTGAGAATTTCAGTGAAATAAATATGATTGGAGCGGGAGGATTTGGCCCTGTTTATAAGGTAATACCTGTCTGTCGAGCGATTTACAGACAAATAACCGTTGTGGATGTGAAGACTAATGCCATCATTGTGAATATCATACAGGGAAAACTGGAAAATGGACAAGTAATAGCTGTGAAAAGATTATCTAGTTACTCTGGACAAGGAATTAAAGAGTTCAAGAATGAAATCTTGCTAATTTCCAAACTGCAACATAGGAATCTCGTTAGAATATTGGCCTATTGCGTTTATGGGAAAGAGAAGTTGCTAGTTTATGAGTACATGGCTAATGGAAGCCTAGACACTTTGTTGTTTGGTAAGTGGTTCCAAAAATTTATAATATATCTTACGATAAGGAGGAAAGGGAGCCTTGGCATTACTGGTAAAGTTGCTGCCATGTGATCAGGAGCTCATGGATTCGAGTTGTGAAAACAGTCTCTTGCAGAAATGCAGAGTAGGGCTGCTTACAATAGAATCTTGTGGTCCGGGAGCTTAGTGCACCCGGCTGCCCTTTTTTTATGATGAGGAGTTTCATTGCTTTCTTCAATTGTATAACTATTTTTGATGTGCTGTTAATCATACTGTCAGATCCAAGAAAAAGCCATGAGCTTTCTTGGCCAAAACGTTTCAACATGGTTCATGGAATTGTTAGAGGGCTTCTTTACCTTCACCGCGATTCTTCATTAAGGGTCATTCACAGAGATTTGAAGGCAAGCAACGTTCTCTTGGACGATGATATGACTCCAAAAATATCAGATTTCGGGTTGGCCAGAACCTTTCAAGTGACTCAAGAACTAAACACTCAGAGAATTGTGGGAACATTGTAAATTCCTTTGTTTCTACAGGCAGAAGTTTCTCTTTTCGCTCTTCTTGCAGCTTTAGACAAATAGTTCATAATATCAAATACTGACACATATTTATACAAATATGTTGCAGCGGTTATATGTCACCTGAATATGCCATGGGAGGACTATTCTCTGAGAAATCTGATGTCTACAGCTTTGGTGTTTGGGTACTGGAGATTGTCAATGGCAGGAAAAACAGAGGATTTTATGATCATGACAGGCATTCGAACCTTCTTAGTTATGTAAGTTCAAATTCAATATTAGCAGGACCTCTTTCAACAAATTCAGTATTCAAGGTTATTGTTGCGGAATATCGCGGGTTAACTAGCACACAATCACACACAAAGCAAATAGAGAAGAAAAATCAACACAAGGATTTAACGAGGTTCGGCTAAGCCTAATCCTTGGGGCAAAAGCAGAGAGAGTTTTTCACTATGAATGAGGAGAAAAGTACAATACAATCTTTTGAATCCCCAACTACAACCCCTATATATAGATCCCAAAAGATCCCAAACATATAAGAGAAATGTTTCCCAATTTGACAAGGACTATAGGTTTTCCTTTCCCAAATCTATTAAGACAATGGGTTTTACTAAACCTATAGGGATTATGGGTTTCCTAAAAATACAAGGAATTTATTCAAGCCACAAATAACAAATCTTTCCCTTGGCTTGAATTCTCTTCATCCACAGGAACAACATCTCTCTACCTTGCCCTCAGCCCTCACAAGGGCATCAATCAAGTCTAGGCAATGCCTAAACTTGTGGGCCGGGACTGCCTTGGTCATCATATCAGCTGGATTATCATGCGTAGACACTTTCTCCACATTAACAATCCCCTTTGATATAATGTCTCGAATAAAGTGATGTCTGACTTCAATATGCTTCGTCGGCTCGTGAAACATCTAATTCTTAGTAAGATGAATGGCACTCTGACTGTCACAAAAAACTTGTGTCTTCTTCTGAGCTAGTCCAAGATCACTTACCAAGCCTTGTAGCCAAATAGCCTCTTTAACTGCTTCTGTAATTGCCATATACTCAGCTTCTGTGGTAGACAAAGCAACGACAGACTGCAAAGTCGCCTTCCAACTGATACACTACCAGAAAGAGTAAAAACATAGCCTGTCAGAGATCTTCTCTTATCCAAGTCCCCTGCATAATTTGAATCGACATAGCCAACTAAGGATTCACTCAACTTGTCTTTGAAAAAGTCAAGCCTACATCTGCAGTACCCTTTAAGTATCTCAAGATCCACTTCACCGCCTGCCAATGTTCTTTACCAAGACACGCCATGTATCTACTCACAACACTAACAGTATGTGAAATGTCAGGGCGGGTGAAAACCATTGCATACATAATGCTACCTATAACACTCGAATATGGAACACTAGACATCTGCTCCATCTCCTCGTATATTTTTGGTGACATGTCTGCAGATAACTTGAAATGGGAAGCAAAAGGAACAGACACAGATTTAGCACCTGTCATATTAAATCTCTTGAGGACCTTCTCAATATAGGACCATTGGAACAACATCAGCTTTCCAACCCTACTATCTCGAGTAATCTCCATCCCCAATATCTTCTTTACAGTACTTAAATCCTTCATCTCAAACTCCTCACCTAGTTGCTTCTTCAATCGGGTAATATGTGACATGCTTTTAGCAGCAATAAGCATGTCATCCACATATAACAATAAATATACACTAGAACCGTCTTCAAGCTTTTTGTGATACACACAACTATCATATGCACTTCGAGAAAATGCATTTTGAATCATGAATGTATCAAACTTTTATACCACTACCTAGGCGACTGTTTCAGACCATATAAAGATTTCTTAAGCAAGAAAACATGATTTTTCTTATCCTGAGTAATGTATCCCTCGGGTTGACTTATATAAATCTGCTCATCCAACTCACTATGCAAGAATGCAGTTTTCACATCTAACTGCTCTAGTTCTAAGTCATGAAGAGCCACCAAAGCCAGTAAGACATACCACTGGAGAGAACACTTTATTATAATTTATCCCCTACATCTGTGTAAAACCTTTAGCTACTAATATTGCCTTGTACCTTGATGCTTCAACCCCTGGATTGCCCTCTTTTCTTTTGAAAATCCATTTGCAGCCTAGTACCTTCTATCCATTTGGCAATGGAACAAGCTTCCATGTCTGATTCTTATGAAGACACTCAATCTCTTCACTCATAGCACCAACCCACTAATCTGCTTCTGGACTAGAAATAGCTTCTTTATAGTTATTCGGCTCAAGCACATCAATGGTCTCTACAACAGACAAAGCAAACTCCACAAAATTAGCATATCCAAGAAAATTAACATCAGCTACGTTTGCAAACCTTTGTGGTGGATTGATCACTCTCTTCTCTCTGCCTATTGCAATGTTATAGGGTTGTTGCGCAGGTGCATCAACATTATCGTCTTGATCAATATTTTGCACCTCCTCCACTTCCTCTACTTTAGAACTACTGGGCTGAGCTAGTGGATATTCAATTTCTAGCTCTATGCGGTCATTGACACCACGATATGTTTCTGCTATTGCTTTCTCCCTCTGACTGTCTAGTGAGGTAGATTCATTGAATGTTACATCCCTACTGATAATTAGCCCTGGAGTCTTTTGATCTGTGCACCACAACCTATAATCTTTCACTCCAACTACATACCCTTGAAATATGCACTTCTTTGCCCTCGGCTCAAGTTTTCCATCCCTCACATGAGCATAAGCAGGACAACCAAATATCCTTAAATTTGAATAATCAGCAGGCGAACCGGACCATACCTCAAAAGGAGTTTTGAACTCAATAGCTGTGGATGGAGATCTGTTGACCAAATAACAAGTTGTATTGATTGCTTCAGCCTAAAAATCTTTGCTAACACATCAGTATGAAAGCATGCTTCGTACCCTATCACAAAGCGTTCTATTCATACATTCTGCAACACCATTTTGTTGTGGTGTTCCGACACAAGTGCGGTGTCTCACTATGCCCTCCCTGCTGCAGAAATTATCGAACTCAGAATTGCAAAATTCCAATCCATTGTCAGTTCGAAGACGCTTAACTTTTCTTTCTGTCTGCCTCTCAACCATCATCTTCCATTTAACAAATGTCGAAAATGCCTCATATTTTGTTTTCAGAAAATACACCCACACCATCCTTGAGTAATCATCAATCAAAGTCATAAAATACCTGGCACCACTCTTGGAGGGAACTCTGTTTGGACCCTACAGGTCAGAGTGTATATAATCTAACTTGTCTCTGGTCTTGTGCTCAGCCTTCTTGATGAACTTTACCCTTGTCTGTTTACCAAACACACAACGCTCACAAAAATTCAAAACTTGGGGTGTGTTTGGTATAACGGAAAATGTTTTCCGTAAGAAAATATTTTCTTGAAAAACAAGTAGTAATCTTATTCATTTTCCGGTGTTTGGTACGAAAATTAAGGAAAATGACTTCTCAAGGGAATTCATAAATAATTTAGATATAATAAACATGAAGCCATAAACTTTCAAACCAACAACCTTCCGAACCTCATTTTTCACAAACTTTCGAACCGCTAAACTTTTGAAACCGCAGAATTTCTAACCCGTAAACTTTATAATTTCTAAACCCGTAAACTTTCAAACACATAAACCTCCGAACTCATAACTTTGGAACTTGTAAAATTTTGAAACCGATAAATAAAAAAAACTAAAACTGAAAAATATATTAAAAAATATTTTTTTCCGGGGGGAGGGGGAGGAGTGGGCAAGGACGGGGGTGGGGGCAAAAAACGAAAAAACAGAATTCGAAATTACAAAAAAAAAGTAATTTTTTTTTTTTTAGTGCGGAGGAGGGTGGGGTGGGGTTGGGTGGAGGGGTCGTGCGGTGGGTGGTAATGGAAAAACTAAAATTTGAAAAAAAAAACCTTTTTTGGAGAGAGGGGGTGGGGTGGTTGGTGAGGGTAAGGAAGGTTGAGAAGGAGTTTTGGAAAATGTTTTCCCTTCTCTTGATAAGGAAAACATTTTCCTCCAATTGGAGGAAAATGAGTTCATAAGGAAAATATTTTCCAAAACATTTAAGCCAACCAAAAAAATGAAAAAATAGAAATTTGAAATTGCAAAAAAAAAAAATAAGGTAAAAAAATAATATTTTTTTGCGGGAGAGGGTGGGAATGGGGTGGGGTGGAGGGGTCGTACGGTGGGTGGTAACGGAAAAACTAAAGTTTGAAAAAAAAAACCTTTTTTGGAGAGAGGGGGTGGGGTGGGATGGTGAGGGTAGGGAAGGTTGTGAAGGAGTTCTGGAAAATGCTTTCCCTTCTCTTGATAAGGAAAATATTTTCCTCCAATTGGAGAAAAATGAGTTCATAAGGAAAATATTTTCCAAAACATTTAAGCCAACCAAACATGGGAAAATTGAAAAATATTTTCCGAAAAATGTTTTCCTTCATACCAAACACACCCTTATTTTTGTAACCATTCAGCAAATTCTGCTTACTCAACAAAGACAATCCATTATCACTCATATGGCCAAGTCGCAAGTACCACAACTGAAACTAATTCAGATCACTTTTCCCAGAAGCTACAACAACTTCCCCTCCAACTACACTAGCCTGAAGATGATAAAATTTAGAATGTAGTTTACCTTTCATGAGTACCATGGAGCCTTTGCACACTTTAAGTATTCCATTCTCGGAGTGAAATTTATACCCTTGATCATCCAAAGTCGAAAGAGAAATCAAATTTCTCTTTATTGAGGAACATGCCAACACTCAATGTTTCTGATAATTCCGTCGAACATTCTCAATTTGATGTTACCAACCCTCTCTACTGGTAATGGATTATCATCCCCCATATAGACAGTCCCACTCATTTGCTTGTAAGTTGCAAACCAATTCTTGTGTGGACACATGTGGAAAGTAGCACCAGAATCAAGAACCCGAGAATTCTGCCTATGACTAGAACTCACAGCACAGACTTCCCCTACATAGTCACTATCATCAGGATTATTGCCAGTGTCAACAATATTTGCCGAATTATCTATTTTCTGCTTCCCTATTTTCTCTTTCAGCTTAGGACAATCTCTCTTGTAGTGACCTTGCTCCCCGCACTCATAACAGTTTTGCTTCCTTACTCTAGACTTTGATCTGGCGGTTGACTTTTTCCTGTTAAAGTCCTTTTGTTGTGTTCTTCCTCTAATCACAAGACCCTCGCCCTCAATTCTGCTGTCTGGAAAGCTCTTTTTCAACTCTTTAGATTTTAGTGCATTACTAACATCTTCTAGTGAAATGCTGTCTTTCCCATATAGCAGTGTATCGGCAAAAGTATCATAAAATGGTGGTAAAGAACATAACACAATTAAGGCTTGATCCTCACTCTCAATTTTGATATCCACATTCTTCAGGTCCATTATAATTGAATTAAACTCATAAATGTGAGTTTTAACAGGTGTACTTCATTCATACGGAGATTGTATAACCTCTTTTTCAGGTAGAGACGGTTTGTAAAGCGATTTCTTAGAATACAGATCTTCCAGCTTCTTCCATGCCGTTGCTGCAGAAGTTTCTTCAGCAATTTCCCGAAGAACGCTATCTGTAACGCTCATGAAGATCGCACTCAAAGCCCTCTCCTTCAGGTCTGCCTTCTCTGTCTCCTTCACCTCTTCAGGAAAATCCTCATCAATTGCCTTCTATAACCCTTGTAACACCAGGGACGATTTCATCCTAATCTTCCATAGACTGAAACTAGAACCCTCGTCAAATTTCTCTACTTCGTACTTTGTTGAAGATGATGAAGACATCTTAACCCTAGATTATATGTAGAAACTCGAACCTTGCTCTGATACCAATCGTTGCGGAATATTGTGGGTTAACTAGCACACAATCACACACAAAGCAAATAGAGAAGAAAAATCAACACAAGGATTTAACGAGGTTCGGCTAAGCCTAATCCTCGAGGCAAAAGCAGAGAGAGTTTTTCACTATGAATGAGTAGAAAAGCACAATACAATCTATAGAATCCCCAACTACAACTCCTATATATAGATCCCAAAAGGTCCCAAACATATAAGAGAAAGGTTTCCCAATTTGACATTGACTATAAGTTTTCTTTTCCCAAATCTATTAGGACAATGGATTTTCCTAAACCTATAGGGATTATGGGTTTCCTAAAAATACAAGGAAATAATTCAAGCCACAAATAACAATATATGATATTCCTTTCCTAAGTATAGTGTAGAAACCACTGGCTGATCAGTTAAAAATTACATTTGGGAAAGTAAGTTTAATTTTCAAAGGCCCAATGCAAAAGAAGAGTAGTGCATGCATGAGAAAAGTGTTTAGACCTGATACCGAAAATTTATGAGAAATTTTCATAAAGCACTATCTTTTAGTGGTAATTAGCTATCTATAGATACCATTTGCTATATTACGGATTGTAGATACGTTTTCTGTTGTTATAAGATGTATTTGATGTATTTAAGCTATTGTATTCATGAATACAGTAGCATTTCTAGGCGTAAAACAGGGGATTACAGCTAGACAGATTTTTGTATTCGAGTGTATTCGACTGTATTCATGGCGTGAAACATGGGATTACAGCTGGACATATTATTGTATTCGACTGTATTCACGGTGTGAAACAGGGGATTATACTATTTTTATACGGAAAGTGAATCAATTAACATAATCGACTCCTAATATAACTCAACAAACTCAATTACAACACACAAATTTTGTATTTTCAGTTATAAAAAAGATTCTCAACCGGAAAATACCCCAAAAACATTGCAATCTTCAGAGAAATTTATATAATACATCTGAATACATAAATTATATTAATTAAAAAAAATATGAATACATTCATGGCATATAGCGAGACAGTGAATACAATAAAATACATAGAATACAACGGGATACATTGAAATACAATGAAAAAAAAGACAGTGAATACAATGAAATACATGGAATACAGCGAGATACATTGATTTACAATGAAAAAATAGACAATGAATACAATGAAATACATGAAAATACAGCGTGATACATCGAAAATACATTGAAATACATTAACAGAAAACCAAGTTGCTCAGCCCCAAATTGAATTTCTAGACATGCTCGATAACCTTCCCAGTTTTATCATCAACAAATTGAATCCTCGTATATTGCGGCAGCTTTCCTTGAAGATCAAGTTCAACCTTAACCCTAGCTGTGCTAGGTCTAGACCTTTCTTGCGTGGCCTTATCAATAGCAATGGGCTTACCTAATGCGGTGGAGATAAAGCGCTGTGGGAGTGGGAAGGTACTGGGACTACTCCTTCACCGTGTGCTTCCATTTTTTTTTAGAGGGGAGAGAAGTTATTTGAAAAACTGAAAGGTCAAATGCCCATTATTTTCTTCTTCTTCTTCTTCCTTAGTTTCCTTGTTATTCTTCTTCTCCTGATTCTCTCGAAAGAACGCTCTGGTAATGGGCAACTATATATAGGAAAGATGAATTGAGACGGTCTGATGTTAACTTGATGGAGAGGGCTGCGCATCCATGGCAGCCTATACTACACCATGTCGCCCTAGAGAGAAAGGAGAGAGGAGAGAGCATGGGATTTTTGACTAATGGTAGGTGATGCGGGTGAGAGGAATTTTGAGATTGAGCATCGTGTTTTCAGGGAATGTGGAAAGAGAGTGGCATGTATCAAAGTAGAGAGAGAAAGAAAATAGTGTAACTGAATAGCGTATTTAGTGGCTTAAGGGTAGGAGGTAGCCAAAATTAGATATTTTGCTATAAACATTAAAAGGTAACTATAGAATATAATTTTTTAAAATGGTATTTATTTAAAATAAATAAGGTGTTAACCTTTGCTATAGGAGGTAAAAATTCCAAAATTTATTGATCAGACCAATGACAAAATGATAGTTGAGTTAATTAGTTTAAGTCTTTGGTCATATGATTTTTCAAGTAACAAAAATTTTGTGGAGATGTCCCAAAAAGAACTTGCGAACCTCAATTCTCTTTATTTTATGTGAAATATATCAAACAACGAATTATATATTTGGAATGCCACATCCACAACGCAATCAATTTCAAATCTTTGAAAAAATTTCTCTCATAGGAAATCAATGAACGGAATTTGCAACAAGACATCAATATGTTCTACAGCAAATTAGTTGATGTATATAAATTTTAAAGATATTTTTTTCGGACTTTATATCAGATATATCAAAGTGGATGTCCGATCCATTAAGATGTAATGAGGTGTTCTGAGAAAATTGAGGACATCAATATGAGACAAAAGAAGGAACTGTAGCAAACTGATTTATCCAAGAAATCGTCTTTATTCCCACAAAATAAACTGAAAATGGTTTTTACAGCTTTTGCTCTCTGAATAGTACTGTCTAACATGTGACTTGATAGGTGATCAATCTTGTTGAAAGAAAATGAGTTTAATAATTGTGACTTAATATCTTTCGAATAATGCTGGCAAACAAAAGAGAGAATTAAGAAACTAGATTAAAAAGGAAGTGAAGAAGACTAAACTTAGAATTATATTTCTTATTTTTTCTTTGACCCTACCTATTAGGGGTGTCAAACGGGCGGGTCAGGTCGGATATGGGCGGGTCAAAAATAGGTAATGCAAAAGCAAATAAATTATCTGACCGATCCAGATTTAATACGGATAAAAATAGTTTAACCGACTGATAATATAGATACATATCCATATTATGCATGACTTCTTGAATCTGATCACTTTTCGGAGAATTCTTAGTCACTCAAACTTGAGAAATCCCCAATTTGAGGCTTTACAAGTGTAAATATTAAACCCGTTAGTTATCCATTTTGGGTAATATAGTTCTTATTCATATTAGGCTCGTTTTTAAATAGTTCACTATCCGTCATATTTTTTAATGAATAATATGGGTAGATAACTGTTTTATTTCCACCATTTTGCGACCACAGCTACCTACACTAAAGAGAGTTTAACTGTATAACTTTAGTTTCCATTTACACTACTAAATTTGGAGTAAGGAAATAGATGATGTGCTAATGTTAACGGTCTATACGAAAAGTCTAACTAGTGCTATTATATACTAGTGGTAATGGTTAATGGCGTAATGACAATGATTTTCTTCATGAGTAAAAGTTAAGAATCTGCAGGTATATTCTGCTTTGTGTTTTACTGCTGTAATAATGTGATCCAAAATTATATACAATATCATGTCTACTAGTTCATTCATCTTCTTGATGAAATGATGGATCGATCAAATTATGAAACCTGGGCGTCTTTCACTTCTTGATATAATCTGAAAATGCTGCAATTAATCCCTGATATATGTAGTTCTCTTGAAATTGAGCTTGACATACTTTGGGCCCGTTTGGCCATAGGATTAGATTTTCTTTGATGATTAGACTTTCGTAGAATAATCTTTTCCATATATCATAACGAACAGACACTGTTTATAGCCTTTCTAAGTCCTTTAAACTCCGACCAGTTCTACAGTTCTATGCTGTTTGCTTCACTCGATACCATTGAACCATCCAGGGGCGGATCCAACGTATCGGTGCCGGGTTCAATTGAACCTAATATTTTCGACGTGGAACATAAATTTATATGTAAAAACTATCTAAAATAGGAACAAATAGTAGATATGAACCCATAACTTTAACAATATAATAGGTTCAATAATAAAATTTTTAGAGTTTGAACCCTTAAAATTCAAATCCTAGATCCGTCTCTGGAACCATATGTTCCAAGTCCATTGAGCTATGGGCTATACTTTTTGTCACGAACTCCAAACTCAGAGCCATTTATTCTATTGAGCTATGTGCTCCACCGCTTTGGGATTTACTCTCTCACGAACTCTAAGCCCATTGAGCTATCCCTCCACGCAATACCTTTAACGATCTTGGTGTCTGCACTTAAAATTTTCGGATTTCCACCATAAAGTTTTGAGTTGGATTTATGCATTCTCAAAATCCCAGTGAATATGATGTAAGGACAAGAATCTTGGACTACTATAACCAACTGCTTCTAGTTTTGAATTGGGCGCTTAGGTTGTTTCACATCTAAAAGGTGGAATTAGCTAGAGATATCAGACATGTACAGGACCGATAAGTCCTGGCTTGGGCTGCTTGATAATTTGGTATATATAGCCCTGAATTAACTGACATATATATATATATATATATATATAAATCCTCTTTTCAATATCAGGAATATATGTTGATGCTGGAAACGTGATCCATTTCACGTCAACAGTAGGTAGGGAGATAGGAACAGGAACAGATGCTGATCGTTTCATCTTTAGCTCATCTTCATCTCTTCACTCTGAATCCCAGTGTCCAACATGTGGTAATCGACCAAGGAATAATGGGGTCATCTCTTCATGCCTGGAATGCTTCCTCTCTTGTGGTAAACTATACCGTTTTAAATATGGTGTATCAATAGGTGTCTTTCTTCGCCAAGTTAGAGGAACATGTACTACTGCCCCTTCTGATCACCCAGGGGATGTCCTTCACCGTGCTGAACTTCTTCTTAGTAACGGTTTTGGAGATTACAATCTTTTCAAGAACAACTGTGAGGATTTCACAATCTACTGCAAGACGGGTTATGTGATCCTAGGAAAGGGAGTAGGGCGCAGTGGTCAGGTAATTCTGGCAGGTTCAATTCCTGTAATATCATATGCTTGTGCATTTTCCCTACCTCAATATTATGCTAAACTACAGCGAAGCTACAACTAGCGGAGGGTGTTCATGTGGTCAGTTGGACACCCTTCGCCAAAAAATATATCGTGCATATAGATCAAATAATACTATTCTTCTCCACACACATACTGCTTCTTGTACCGAGGGTCTTTCGGAAATAGCCTCTCTACTCTTTGGAGTAGGGTAAGGTCTGCGTACACTCTACCCTCCTGTCACGACCCATTTTCTGAACAAGCCGAGACTGGCACTCGATCACTAAACATGACCGAGCGAACCATCTCTGCTTATCAAACCTATTATAACTCCAAACTTTATATGCAACAAAGCAATACTCTAACCAAATACTTTTGATTAATTCAAACATTTAAATAAATCAACTCCAAAACTTTATTCGTAGTAACTACTGAATTACTGCTAAGTTATTATAAAATAACATCTGAATCTCAACCCAATGACTATGTCTATGAAGCCTCTATTGATAAACTGACGCACTGCTCATGAGATTTCCTGGTCAGTTTTCTAAGTAACAAAGAAATAACTAAATAAAGATGACTCTAAGGAATACTCCACGAACAAAAGCGGAGCTCACCAATAGCACTGGAAGCGAAGGAAGTCCTAACTCGTAGCCTGCTCGCCTGCAAATCCGGTTCCTACTTTGTACCGCAGACCAACGTAGGTTCACAAAAGAGAACGTCAGTACCATCCATTGTACTCAGTGAGTCTCAACAACAGGGAGCGAAACTTTAATAACATATACATTATGAGCAAAGGTTCTAAATGCATGTAAAACATAAAGCTTATAAGAATAATTCTAAATAATCGCATAATAGCAGTTTATGAATATTCTAAAAGAAATTCTTTTCTTTTTTCTTTCTTATAAAAAAAATACTTCACTTTATACTTTGGGAGTTCTAACTATTCTGACTTAATTCTGTCTCAGTCACCGTGTGATCGGCACGGGTTCGATCCCAACCTGATCGAATAGGCCCAATCCACGAGGTGCCACTCGCTTCATGGTTCTCAGCGCTCATGTATCATACCTTAGCATGAGTAAGTAATTTCTCAGCAACGAGACCCTCGGCTCGTGTGCTCCCTACTTTGGCACAAGTAGTTTCAGGAAGTCAACGCCTTGGTCAGGACCCTCGGCCTGGACGATGACCTCTTCTCAGAATAAAGGATACTCCCAAAAATCTTTTCTTTCTAAAACTTCTTCTTGTGACTTTTCAAGTCTAAATCTTTTATACATACTCATATTGGTATCCTTAAATGTAAGGCATGACATAAGAATAAAATAAACATTCAAAAGTATTTATAAAGGTTCTTGATCCTTCATGAATTTTCAACATGAAAATGGCATATATGAGTAACATAAAAATCTGAAATTTATGCACATATATCCAAATAATCATCTAAACTTTAGCTAGAAAATAATTCTAAGCTAATAGGTACTTACTACTCCAATTAAGTATATATTAACTCTTTTATGCAATTCATCAAACACCTTGTGTGCGTGCTTTTGTGAGTTAAACCACTTTAGTAAAGGGTTATATCAACTCACCTCAAAACTTCTCAAGCCAATACGTAGGCCCAGTCCAATTGACACCAGTTAAACAATCGATTCTACAACAACCAGTGCATTTTAATCAATTTTAAAGTACTACACCTAAATATGAAATTTATTATTGATATAGAGAAAGAAAGGAACTAACTATTCAATTCTTACTATTACCACTGTAGGATAATTAACAATAGGGAATTTTATATACCTGAATTCAAGAATTAGTGGTTTGTCAAGAACCCTAAGATTTTCTTTTTTGTTGCCTGTGTTTGCTGCGTTTGCTGCGTGAATGAAACAATGTTTTGTTTCTCGTTTAAACCTTTCTTCCGTCCTTTTTGATGTGCAACAGAACGTTAGTTCTGTTTCTAAGGCTTGGAGCCTTTTATTTTTCCAACAGCCCTTTTATGGGCTTTTAGGCCTTTTCCCTTTTTTTTTTTTTTTTTACTTAACTAATAATTAATGATACCCACTTTTAAATATTACTGATATTAAAATTACTAATATTCCCCTAATTATATATTCAATTATTTAAGTGTATATATATATATATATATATATATATATATATATATATATATATATATATATATATATATATATATATATATATTTCACTATAGGTAAGATAAAAATAATACTAATAATAATAATTCAGTTCTATAATTAGCGTATCTTAAAACTTTTATAAATTTGAGGAGTGTTACACCTCCCCAGACCCCACTTTTGGGAACTCACTAGATTGTTATTGTTGTTGTTGTTTTCCACACACATACTGCAAATTCCTGACTGTGTTACATTTATTAGGCTTTGTTGATGGTACTTCAGTGCAGAGACAATTTTTGTTGATGCACAATACACCTTCCGTTTCAAATTGTTTGAACTTATTTGACTAGGCACAAAAAAAGAGTACACTTTTGAAATTTGTTGTCCCAAATAATTGATCATAGATATCTGTGTAGCTATAAATAATCTCATTAAGGGTAAAATGAGAAGTTTAAAGTTACATACTTTTCAAATTTACAAAGGGGTCTTTCTTTTTTAAAGTGACTAAAAAAGAAATAGGTTCAATTCTTTTGAACCGGAGGGTATAATATTAACATTTATGATTTGGGCTCTTCCATTTTGCCAGAGGCGTATCTAGGACTCTATCAAAATTTTGCTGTGACAACAACTTATCAAGCAAACCATGGTTAATACTATTATTACAAGGAAATATTATTCAGTTTACAATTGTTCTTAAAAAATTTTATACCTTAAAAGTAATTAATAATAACATCGTTATTTGAAGAAAACTCACTTCACAAATCAAAGAACAATTTGAAAGGAAATATAAATGAGAGAAATGATAAAGAAATTAGTTAGAGGTTGACTGTTGTTCGTAAAAAAAAATGAGATAGAAAGAGAGGTAAGGAGGAGATGTGAATTTTAATTTTTGAAGAATTATAAAACTCAAGAATGAACCAAAAAAGAAAGAAATAAAGGAGAAAAGAATAAACATAAAATAAAGAAAAGATAGAACAATTAAAGATGAACCACAAAATGAAACCAAAAACAGAAAAGAACGAAAAGGAAGACAATATACAGAAAAAGAAAAGACAAAAATATAAAGGGAAGCAGAAGACAAGGGAATTGAAGCCCTGACCCGGACTATAAAAGCGGCACACAGCCACCACTGGACCAACCCATATCTAATTAAGTATTATACCAGAAGAAGTACAGTGCTATATGCGGTCTAGGGACAGGAGTATGGGTTCACGTGAACCCATACCCCTCCCTGTAAATCCGCCCTTGCATTTTGCTATTGTATTGCTCCACAAAACTCTATCTATGTGAGCAAAGCGGAGTTAGAGTATGACTTATGAGTTCAGGAATCCTGTAATTTTAATCCAGATCATGTATTTGTCTTGAGAAATTCATTGAAGAATTCAGTTGCTTAAAAGGATTAGAATCCTGAATTCATAAATTTCAAATCCTCATTCCACAGTATAGCCGAGTCAAGTCTTAATAATGTGGCTCCGCTAATTGTCAATACTAGTTTATAATGATGACATGTATCCGTTGAATTTCAAAGGCTAAGATCGCTTTTTGTTTAGCCTGTATTAATGGTAAACTAGTGAATTTTCCATGCTTCGCGTGATTGTAATTGAATAATATTTTAAATAATATTTTTTTGAATTTACTTGAGATAATATAGATACTTTTTATCCATAATACTAAATAAATTGTTTATACCACAAATAGTATTTTTTATCATTATAATCAACTTGGTGAATTTAATGAACGTAGCGTTATTACTTGCATTAAAGTAAAATAATTGAGTATTGGCTTGGCAATATTTGTTGGACTTATGGAGTATATGGCATCTGGGCCCAAAAGGAAAAACTTATAGTGCTTATAGTGTAGCCTTTATTTAATTCACTTGTGTTTTGTGTAATTGGGCTCCTTTTGTAATTACTGAACTAGCCCACTTTATGTTACTTGTATTTGACTTGTATTTGGGCCGTATATAAGCAGAGGGAAACACCCGAATCAGCCCATCGGGATTATTTCATCAGAAATCTGATCTAGAACCGTCATCTTTTCTCTCTTCTCTTTCATGAGCCCTAACACTAAATTCTCATATCTAGATCGATTTCCTCATGTTTTCAATATTGCCGAAGTTTCTAAGCTCTTCCATTGGTTTATGTTAATACACTAAATAAATAGATTTTAACATATGAAATTTATTTAATGCATGTGATAAAGAACATGTGAGCGTTACTGTGTTAAAACACAAAATCAGAAAAAAAAACTGTTAGAAGAATTAAAGAAATCTGAAAATAGTAGAGAATCAGAAATATTCCGAGTCCACAAGTTTCCTGTGTGTCCTTAAGGAATTTTAACCCCCTCACAAGTTGCCAAGGTAATGGATTAAATCCTCCCAGGATAAAACGGAATAAACCTTCCTGCAACAGTGGCAATACAAACTGCAGGATCCCAACGAACTCAAAGAACGGAGCAAAATCACACTTACGAATTGGAGAGAGATTGACTGCGAATTAGGATGCAGTATACTCAAAAAGAAAGAAGTTCTGGAGTATTTTTCGTGTGTAGAAAATGGAGCCTTGCCTCAGAATTTATAGGCAATTATCAGAAGAGGTGTCTGGAAAAGGTGCCTTTTCAGAAGAATACGCTGCGGTTACGGCAGAACCGCGGTCAGAGAGGCTCTCTGAATCTGCCTGTCGCGGTTCTACCGCGGTTACAGCAGAACCGCGACCAGAGAGTCCCTCTGAATCTTCAGCAAGGTTCTGGCGTATTTTCAGCAGTGATTTGGCATTTAATTAATCCGAAGCCGAAGCCGAAGCCGAAGCCGAGCCGAGCGAGCGACGAGGACGACGACGCGAGGGTTCATTCTCTTCAACTCCTTTTAAGAGTTTTAAGAAGTGATTCTATATATAAGCACACAAATGTGATTGTCCCTCACCAATGAGGGACAAGGTGCAAGACAAAAGTTCGCTTCTTCAAATTTTCATTTTTCCCTCCATTTTATTTTCCTCCATTTCCAATTCACACTTCTTCTACTTTAAAGTCCAATGGCTTAAAGTCCAACAAAAGTTGTTATACAAAATTATAGAGATTAAATTTTATGCATTGTAATACATCAAATATTACACAAATAAGTCACACATCACACAGTTACGTATAAAGCTCTATAATAAGCATTAAACAGTGTAACATAATAAAGAAATAACTAAGTTGTTACTATAATATATTAAAATACATTAATAATATAAAAAAATATGTCGTCGATATACAAAACTTAAATTCATAATGGTAATAAATTTACTTAAGAAGAAGGCTTCAACATTATTAAGAAGCCTATTATAATAATCTCCATATGGTATATGCAAAAGGTATTAAGCTATTACGAAGCCATGTTGGTTTATATTGGACTACACCATGAGTTTGGATTTTCTACCTTTAACTGTAAAAGACATGCATCAAGTGAACTAACCTTCAGCCTCATTTTTTAAAGGTTTTGTTTACCCTAAAAAACGGATAACAATTAAATTTGTAAGTGATTTTAAGGATACATGGGTTTATTCAATATAAACGATAAATTGCGTTAGATTAGACAAATAAAGATATAGCAAATTATCAAACCACTTGAGGAGGAGGATTCCAACCTCAATGAAATATCCACCCTCGATCCGAACTCACGATGGCCTGCACTGATGAACAAGAATAAGAGCTTTCAATAACGGAGAAATAATAGTATATTGCCTTGGTATGCTTGTTACAAATATGTCCAATGAATAATCAGACTCCCCTTTATATAGTAGGTGAGTTTTATCTTAAGTACAATCGTGCCGAGATCCACGCCGTGATATCCAGTCGGTCAAGGATATTATGGCCTTCTGTTAATCGCGTTCGGTTGCTCGATAATGTTCCTTGAAGTCTTTCGAGATTTGATCGATCCGGGGTTATGGCCCCGATATTCTCGAGGGCAGGCATCGTACCCCCGGAACCTGTCTCGATGACTCATTTACCTCGATTCCGGCTCCTTGCCATCACGTTCCTTACTCGATTTATTTTATCAGAAACCGGGTCGTCTTATGGGTCCGGTTTCACCCGTATACACATAGTCCCCTCGTTTCTCGTAGAGTAAGTTTTACGGAAACGACGAGGAACGACATGAGTTCTTCGATCTCTTCTTCAACACGCTGTGGCAAAAAATGACAAAGAAATTGAAACGTCCCGTCAGTCGCGTCATAATGACCCTCAACACGTGTCAGTTGTCGACAGGTCATTCCTGAACACGAAACGGCACGAAACCCCTATAAATACTCCTTCCTTCGTTCATTTTTTAATTTTGACCAAGCATCTACCTTGATACTTCCTTCTTTCATTCTTCAATATTCTTACCTTCGTTCTCCAAGTTGCAACCCTTATTTTACCCTTCACTTAAGCCAGTGCGATTTTCTTAGCAAGTTTTCACCCTTCACCTCCTCATTCTTCTTCATCCTTTCAAACCTTTTTATCTAGATAAAAATGGCGAAGACTTCCAAGACCGTTCCCCAAAAAGGCGTTCCTTCTTCTTTGCAGTCCACCACTGAGGTTGACGAGACCGTTTCCGATGTGGTTGTCCTCAAGAGGTCCGCTCTTAGCGCGGCCACTGATGAATCGATGGCCGAGCCCCCTTAAAAATGTTTGTCCCCCGGGGATGTTCAGTTAATGATGACTTCAAGGTCGAAAAGCCCTCTTCGGTTCAAGGCCAATGCGAGGCGGTGTCACGGTTCATCTGCTCCATTACTGAGGTCGTTCTTCCTGTGGATGGATAAGGACGTAGTGATTCCCGGGTCTGATGATGACATTACTACCTATGTTGAGGGATAACTGAGCGTTTACACTTATCCCTTTACATTGGGCCCAGTGGACCCGGTCATCTTGGACTTCTGTAGGAGGTATAACGTATGCCTCGGCCAAATCCACCCATCTCCGTGGAGGATCGTGATCCTCCACCGATTCTTTGTGAATAAAATCGATTTATGCACGTTCACCATCGATCATCTACTCTGCTTGTACAGTCTCCGAATCTTTCGGGGGGCTGATAAAGCTTGTACGTCGGGCCAACAAAGCCTTATTTTTAAGTATCGACGAGGACCGAGATCGGGGTTGGCAAGGATGCTTTGTCCGGGTGAGGACCGCCGACCTGATACCTGCCGAGTGGAGGCCGTTTTCCGAGAAGTGGAATGTATCACGTAAGTATAACTCTCTTTTATATGTCGATTTCATGTTTTATCTTCCTTTTTCTTATCGGCGTTTGCTATGGTGCAGCCATCGCTCGAGTCCCAAATGCCATTCCTCGTCTCAAGGAGTGGATCGGAGGCATTTGTTCGCAGATGCCTTATGCCGAACGCTCGTGGAGCAAGCTCTCGAGGGAGCGCTGGGAGGCCCATTCTCATGGTAAGGTTCCTTTTTCTAAATAAGTAGCACTAGACTTTCCTTTTCAACACTATGTTTTCATTCCTTCTCTTCTCATTTTTGCAGGTTTGCCTAAGACCATTGAGCTTAGGCCCTTAGTAGGGGGTAAAGACCTACCCGTTGATCCTTCTACTTCAGGGCAGCCCAGAGCTAACGCAAGGGAGAAGAAAAGAAAGAGGGATCTGTGTCCCGAGCTTGGAGAAAAAGAAGCCAAGGAGAAGGTTGGCTCGTGAGCCAAAGGAAAGCTCCAGCTCCCGGGTGCCTGACTCAGACTTTCTTTACCGGCTCAGGGACGAGCCCGAGGAGGACGAAATTGTTATGGCATGTGAGTCGTCTGTCCCCGAGGAATGGGTGGCAGGTGAGGGGAAATGACGGAGGCTAATCCCCCTGAAGTCCAAGAGGCTGGTATAGAGGTGAGGGTCGAGACCTCTCGAGACGCCGGCTGCGCCCCTCCCGGTGTTATAGAAATTTTAGGATCACCCTCATTCACAGAGTCCATGTTCGATGAAGCCCGAGCGACGAAGGAGCGCTCCAGTGAAGGGGTTCATGGAGAGGATGATCCCCTCCGATGCTTCTTTGATAGTGTAGACTCAACCGCCCTGGAAGACTTCTCCGGGTCGGGTGACTTAGAGGTGCCGAGGAAAAGTCCATCCTTGGAGGTCGGTGGGCCGAACTCGAGCCCGAGGTTGATCAACCAGTTTCCCGCTCCAAGCATGGATCCTGGCCGGAAGTGATCAGTTGTTATCACTATCCCGGAGTTTTCCCGGGTTCTTTCTGCCCTTGTCGGGGTTGCTACCTCCGGTGCCTGGTAACTAAAGAAGACGAGGCAAAAATAAACGAGGTGGATGCGCCATGCTTGTTCAACGAAGCACAACAGGCACTGAACCGGGTAAGGTGTTATCACACTCTTTTATCTTCAAATTTAGTTTTTGATGACTCTAATGCCTTTTCTTTTTCACATTTTGCAGGCCTCGATGCTCCATCATGAAAACTTTCTCCGGTACCGGTATAAGCTTAGCCAACTCGAGGCCGAGTTCAAAGAGCTTGCTGAGAAGAGGGGCATGTATAAGCTTCTCAGCGAGCAACATGAAGAAGAAGTCAAGAATCTCCGGGTTGAGTTGGACGCGGCTCAGAGAGAACGTGCCGACCTGGTGGAACAGGTAAAGTCTTTGAAGTTAGTGAGGATGAGTTAGACATGGAGACTAATGGTCAAAACTTGCAGGTCCAGCAGAAGCTTGACCGAATCGACCAACTTCAAGCAGAGATAGACGTGGTCAAGGCTGAGGCCGAAGAGTGGAAGGGCAAAATGGACCGATTGGCTTTGGAGAAGGAGACTGCTCGGGAGCAGCTGTGTCACGACCCAAACCGAAGGGCCGCGACGGGCACCCGGTGCCTTACTCAACCGAGTACCAACGTAACATATCTTTCTTATCATACTATCAAGGGTAAATGAGATAGAAAACATGTCATGAGATAACAAGAATAAAACATAAGGGAATACTCAACATATGATGACCGAACATGATATACAAACTTATACATGTGACATACGGGCCTATAAGGCCGACATGACCATTTGTAAACTCAAGACATAGGCCGACAAGGCCATACAAGTATCCATACACCTGACATCTGTCTACAAGCCTCTAAGAGTACATAAAATCATAAAGGTCGGGACAGGGCCCCGCCATACCAATCAATACATATCCAAAGCATACTGACCAAATAGGCAACTCCGGAGCAAGTGGAGTACACCAACACCTTCGCTGAGCTGATAGCCTACTAGGAGGAATGTCAACCTATCTATCGGGACCTGCGGGCATGAAATGCAGCGTCCCCAGGCAAAAGGGACGTCAGTACGAATAAAGTACCGAGTATGTAATGCAGGAAAGCATAAACAAGATCAGTAACGTAAAGAGAGATAGAGGAGATACAACCTGTAACATCTGAGTGCCTCTGGGGGCTACTGACATGAAATGCATAATACATATATATACATAAGCTTTTAAAAACATACGCCTCTGTGGGCATCATCATCATCATATCATACCCGGCCTCAAAGAGGACTCGGTAAAAACATACCCGGCCATCATAAGGCTCGGTAGAATCGTACCCGGCCACGTGGAGCTCGGTAAACCCAACTGATCAGTGGTTGCACAATAGGTGCCATACCCGGCCGACTATAGCGCGGCTCGGTAGAGTAAAGTAGATACATATATAATGCATGCTGGACTCATGGAGTCACGTTCTAAACCTTTTGGAGTGACATAAGGTCATTGCACCATCGATTAACATTATGGACATCATACCATCAATATGAACTTCACTAGGACTCAAGGATCATATATACTTTCTTGGAATAACTTTGTAAGGAAAGAATAACATGGACAACCTTAGTTGCTAGGAGTAGATTCATTATGAAATAGCGTATCGTTTATGTTCGTTTCACTTTAGATCATGCCAAAAGAATGAAGGAAGAGCCTTAACATACCTTGTATATACTGCCCCAATCTCAAGCTATGCAATTTTCACGACTCCTTAGTCTACAATAAGAGAAACGATACTGTAGTTATCATTCAAGCGTCATAACTATTATGTATCGACCACAACCTATTTTACGATGAAACGGACAGCACCTCCCCTATATATATGACTTCACACAATTCCAAACAATCACCAAACAGCCCAAACAACATCAATAATAATCATATTGAGCCTCCCAAAATAGTCCACGCACAACCTAATCACTTCATACATACGACGGCCACCGTAGTCGTGTCAAACGACCCGGAAATGTTACAAAGAACTACCAGCCCACAACCCTACATCTATATGGTGTTTTTCCACATACTTCATCCTCCAAAATTCCACAAAACAGTAGTAAAACACGCAGCCCAACAGCAACACAAAACAGTCCGCTACAAGTGAATAACTCGAACTCACGGCTTCCGATCACCGTCCCGTGAGTTCTTACATGTATAGAACGAATTACCATGAATTCACAGAAGAATAAATGTATGAAAAAGAGCAGTAAACTCACCTTACTTGTTGGATAACTCAGCCCTTCCCTTGGTTCTTCAAACTTTAGGTTTTACCCCCAATTAGAACTTGAAAGAGAGGGAAAATCGATTAGGGTTTGTGGATAATTTTTGGGAGGAAGTTTGCAGGGGTTTAGGTCTGGTTATTTGTGATATATAATGAGGGTTATATTGCAGGAGATAACCCTTTAAATGGGCTCTTTGGCCGACCCGAAATTTCCTATTTTTGGGCTATCATTTAACCAAGTAGGTGACACACCTACTTGTCACCTAGCAGCTTGTGCAGTCTCGCAAAAATGCCTATATCTCTCTACTCCGATGTCGTATTGATGAACGGTTTAATGAGTTGGAAACTAGACTCATATATCTTTAATCTGATTGGTAGATCATCCCCTAATTCCAAGTATTTTGGGAGAAAATATCAGTTACATTTGACCTAATTTTCAGCACATTTATGAATGGAACTTGTGATGACCTTTTTCCAACTTTTGTTCCACAACTTGCTTGACTTCAAAACATAACACCAACTGTCGTACGACTAAAACAACTCATAATTTAATCTCCTTATAATGTTAATAACCCTAGTATCACCCCAAAAGTACATGGTAAAACATTCCAACTTGTCGACTTTCGACGAAACTTATTTTCTTCAATTCGTTTAGCTTCTAAGCCTTCAAACCCTCTTGCTACTTGGTACTAATGATCTTAAATATTTGTAACCTCCACGTTAACATGATTAACTTACTTTATTTGCTTCCAAATATAATCTCATTTTCGAGCTTACATCAATGACTTACGACGTACTCTCACGTATGAAAACTTGGGGTGTAACAAGCTGGCCTCGCGAAGGTCCAACTTCGAGCGGTGAGAGAAAAAGCGGAGGCCCGGTCCCAAAATATCGAAGACCTCCAGTCCCAACTGGGCTCGACTATCGCTGAATGCGATGCCCTTGGCAAGGAGCTTAAAGTAGCTAAGACAGTGACGGAAACAACCGGGGCCGATGCTGAAGAGATGGTGGCCCAATACAGAGCTAATGTTGAGGCAGCCCAGGACCACCTGAAAGTCACTGTCGAGTACGTGAAGTGGTAATCCCGAAGAGAGGCTCTCGAGGAGGTTTTGTGAGCACGTGATTTTTGCCCGAAGAAAAATACTCCTACAAAGTTAAAATAGATTTTTTCTAATTTATTTTAAATTTTATAGAATTTTTAGGAATATCTTGATAGTTGTTGGTTGCACTTAGTTGCATGTTTAATATTTTAAAATCATGAAAAATTACAAAAATATTTCATGCATTGCATATTAGGTCTCAATTGCATTTAATATATAAATGAAAAATCACAAAAAATATTGGTTCGCTCTCGCGCTTTGGTTTAATTGCAAATTAGTAATTTTTTCTTTCAATAAGTTTAATTAGATAATTATTTAAATCATAAAATAGATAGCTAAGTTTATTTCCACAAATTATAGTGATTTAGGACTTAATTTAGGCTTTAATTAATTTTCATTAGTATTTAAAATTGGAAATTGAAAAATCAAATCAATTATTTAATAAAGAGAAAGAGCCAAGGTTTGTTTTGGACTCTAATTAGAATCTGGGCCAAAATAATAATTTCAGTGGCCCAATATCACTTGATCCGCCCCTGGCCCAACCCTTTTACCCGGTCCAAGCCACCAAAGAACCAAAACGATGTCGTTTTGGTCATATTCCATCTCATCCGTTCATCCAATCTAATCCAACGGTTCCGAACTCCCCACCCCTTTCCCTTATATATGTCGGAGACACCCCCCAAGCCCCAAACCCTCTCTCAGTCTCTCTTCTCTCTCAAGAGATCAAACCCTAGCTGCCCCAAAACCTTTCACCGCCTCCGCCGCTTTCTGCCGCCGGAAATCGCCTCACTGCGGCGGCCGGTCACCAAACCACCCCAAAGTCACCCTCTACACTCTCCACAACCCCTTGAACACTAATCCATCACCAACTCCTTCTAGATCACCACCCAAATCCTTCAATTCCAGATTTGAAATCTAAACCCAAAACCCTAGTTCACCCAAACTCCTCCAAACCTACTGAAATTCACACCTTATAACCTCCACACTCTCCTAAACTCAAATCCCTTAATGATTTCCCCAAACAACCCCTTGAATCCGTCAAATCTCAAATCTAAAAAAAAGAAGAGAAGAGTCTTTGCATGTTCAAGGTCCTCCGTTGTTTCTTCATTCGTGTAGTTCGAAACTCACCCCAAATGGATTGTTCTTGACAAGAACAATCATTTGGGGTCAATTTCGAATTATCTCGAAATTCAGCCATAGAGCCGCTTCACATTCTTCCTGGAACTCCCTTGTTAGTTATTTTTTTTGTCTTCGTTGTTTCATTTTTAGGTTTGATTTCCCTCCCCTTAGTACTTTCCACTATTTGTTGTTATTCCAGTTTTATTGTTTATTTTTGTTTTCTCTTTCAATTTGACATTAGTCTGGGATCAATTTTTAGTTAAATTGTTAACCATTAATTATTAGTTGAGTTAGGTGTTTAAGAAAATCAAATCAGTTCTTTTGATTAAGTCAGTAATTCAGTTAGTTTCTTTTAGGTTGTCGTGTCTGTTCAAATCATTATTTTATTAGAATTTTCTTTGATTAATTAGCCGTTTGATATAAGTCATAGCATTAGTTTAGTTTTAATCAGTGTATGCCTAATTGCCTAATTAGCCTAGGGTCAGCTTTTGTCTCGTTCAGTAGTTTTGTTTTTACTATTTCAGCACTAATGGAAACTTGTAGGGGTAATTGAACAATAAAGAAAACTTAAGGGGGCTGTTTGAAGGGTGGGTAAATAGGAAATTCATATAGGGCCATTTAGAGGGTTCTAGAACATGGGCAGCTGGCCCTATTTGGCAGTACAATTTGCTGAAGCCAATTAGAAATGGCCAGCTGTCCCAATTGAGTTACAAAAGATGCTTTTTTCCTGAAAAATGAGGGCTGGTTTAAGGGAATAATTCCCTTATCCTTTTCAGCACATGGCATTTTGATGCCCATAAATAGGACCCTTCTCATTCATTTGAGGAGATTTTTTGGGAGAACCTTAAAAACACTAAAAGGCTCAGCTACTGTTTCATTGGTAGCTGCCCCTATTTTCTTCTGATTTCTAGCAAAACTTAGAAAAACTTTTTCTCTAGGATTTCTGGTTCTCTATTTCGAGCATGGACTAAGCTGAAATGGTGTACTGCTGTTGATTTGTCACTGTTCTCCACTTATTTCTTGCTGAAGTTCTTACCTCATTCTGTTCTTTGTTGTATCCAGGTATTTTCATGAGCCTTGAAATGACAAAAATGATGTTGTAACATGTTGGCCTGGAATAGAACTCCAGATCTTCTTCTTTGCTTGATGTCTTCTATTTATTTTTTTTGGCTTCGTAGTTTCTTTCCAGCTTTTGTTTAAGCATGCTGAAACTGATGTTCTACTCTATAATTTAGTCACAATATTTAGGTGTTTGAAGGTTTGAATTAGTTTAGTTGTTTCATGTATGGTTTGACAGTTTGCAATGCTTAACAATTATAGTAATTCATTTGGAATTTGTTGAAAAATATGTTGAGTGTATACTGTATATGTCTCGAAAGGATATGTGTTTGAATTGCTGAGTATTCTTAGCTGAATCACCTGGAATTTCAATGTTGTTAAATTAATGGCATGTTTAGGTCTAAGGTAATTCATGAATGAGTTTAGGACTCGATCTTTTGTTGTTGATATTAACAGCATGTTGATAAATTAACTTATAGTGGTTGATTAGTTTTCTGCATTTTTAGTAATCAGGTAGTGTATTTTGGTGCACAAATGAAATCAGGCCTAATTAAGGCCCTGGCACTAAAGGCCCTTTGGTTGAGATAATTGGGCCTGGTGTTTGGCCCATGTGAGGCGGCTTGCTTAAAACCAGGCCCAAGGCGACCAGACTCTTGGCTTCTCTCACCTTTGGGGCTCAATTTCGAGCCCAATTATCTTCAGCATTTTTTTATCCTCTAAGTTACCTGTTAATCTAATAAAACGGTTTTAGCCTTGAAGCCTCATCTTTGAAGAACTGGGTCTAATATCAGCCCAATTAGTGCTGCCAAGGCAAGCCAGGCCGCATGTTTTCATCATCTTTCGCCTGTATTCTCGGGCTCGATTTGGAGCCCAGTCGATATCAGCCTTGGTCCTAAATAACATAATGGGCCTACTGCTGGCCCAGACCCTTTTAAATAATTAAGAGCCTGGTTTATATTACTAAGCATTTTCATAATTAGTATCTCTTTGTATTAAATTTCAAATTTTGTTTATACATGAACTTTTCGTAGTTTGCTTTAGGCGCGCTTTAAAAAAATTATCATAGCTACGGGTACGGTTCCCGTGACGTAGTTGTGATGCATAAATTTCAAATCTGGGGGTACATTTATGTGACCCGGCTACAACTTCTAATTTTTTGTTAATAAATTAAACATGTTGTAGATTGTGGGTACGGTTCCCGTGATACGATTCACAATGTGTACCAAACAAATAGGTGTATGACAATCGTGATTTGTTAAAAGCGGTTTTAAAAAGGAATAAAAATACACATAGGTTTCAAAAAATATTTTTAAATCAGATAATTAGGCCAATAATAATAGTTGAGCGACCGTGCTAAAACCACGGAATTCGAAAATGCCTAACACCTTCTCCAGGGTTAACAGAATTCCTTACCCGGATTTCTGTGTTTTGCGGACTATAAAACAGAGTCAAACTTTCTCGACTCGGGATTTTAAACCGGTGACTCGGGACATCATAAATTATCCCAAGTGGCGACTCTGAACTTTAAATAAATAATCTTGTTTCGATCATTGTCACTTTGATTGGAAAAACTCCCCTATACCCCTTTCGGGTTAGAAAAAGGAGGTGTGACAGGTTCATTCCCGGGGTTTCGACCTATCGGACGAGATCGAAAACGCTAAGAGGCTTGAGGCCGAGGCCAGGAAGTTGGCCGATCCTGAGGACGAGGAAGGCTCTGAGGGTTCTAGCGAACCCGAGGATGGAAAAGACCCCGATGGCCCCGGTGACGAGGCGGGCTCCGGTGAAGATCAGGCTTAGGTGCCTTGGAGACTTTCCTTTGTTTTTGTATTTTTGTGTATTTTTTTGAGGCCGTTTGGTCTTTGTAAAGATCTTTATATATATACAATGCTTTTCTTTTTTCCCTTTGGCAGTTTTCAAGTTTGTTTCTTTTGGCTTTTTCTTTATGATTGCAAAGATTTCAAATGCCTTAGGACATAGTAATAAGGTCTTGTTTGGAGGTTCGAACAAGGCTTGTTCTCGATGTAATTTTGCTTAAAACTCACGGGGGCTTAGTATGACTGGAATCTTTCCCCAAAGTGTTTACTTAGAGGTTTTTAGACTATAATTTTGTTGAGGGTAGCCGTTGAACCGGTTCGAAATTTTTGAAGGCCATATATTTTGGTTACGCACTTAGGACGTCTCAGAGCTGTTTCTAGGATGGCGGTAGCCTTTTAAGTTCGGGTATTGCCTAATAGGCTTTATACCTCGGGCTTCGATACCTGTGTCGTCCGGTCTTGCCTAAGACGACAGTCCTCGAGTGGGGGTGGCCATAGCCTTTAAAGTTTAGGCACTGCCTAATAGGTTTTTGTTCCCCTCGGGCTTCGATTGCCCGAGCCGTCCGAGTTTGCCTTGGATGACAGTCCCCGAGTTGGGATGATCTGACGAGCGCAAAATCGGTGTATAAAACTTAGGCTCGCTAGTCAAAGATAGTATAGTGTTAAATCGTCTCCACAGGGATTGGTTTAAGTAATGTTCTAATAAATCTTCAGCTTAACACTATCCAGGAAAATAAACCTTTGATTTATGTTATTATTGACTACTAATAAAACTAATATTATCCATTGTAAGAAACTAACGGAAATTTAATGACTAAGTAGCAACGATTGAATATCAAGCTGAGAAGTAAGGGTTGTGACAAGATATTCTGGGTAACTCTGTGCTAAGTTCACTCTTAACTTCTATTGACTCCTTCGATTTCAATAGATGATTAGGCTATCTTAGGGATTCATATTCTTCTTCCGAATGAATAAGAGTTCCGTTAACCAACCTAATAACAGGTCCTATGAACATATGCAAAAATAAAGTGAATGAATGATCTTTCGAAAAACGCTCGACTATTCTTCTAAACTGGGTTAATTGATAACTCTCTAAGCTCTTTCGATTACCTATAAGAGGCGTAAAATGAACCCAAACAATATGACACAATGCGAATTGCAGCACACTTCTCTTTCGATTAAAGTAAAACCAAAATTAGCCTTGTAATTCAATTAATAACTCATTCAATGAACTCGGGCAATTAACAGAGAGTAAAAATCAAAAACAATGGTCAAATCACAACATCCGTCAATAACCCTAAGAAAGATCACTCCATAGTGGAGAAGTTATTCATCACAAGAGTATTAGAAGAACAAGAAGACATTACAATTCCCAAAATCCAACAAACTTCCGTATGAATGAATTGGATCAAGTATTCGCGTATCTGTTGTTCCCTTGCCTTCTTCTCTCCAAATGTTGCTCCAAAATCTGAGATACCTTCTTTCTAAACGAGCTAGGCTTCATATAGGTCAAAAAGAGACATGTCTGAAATTATAAAAATAGGCCTGGGTAAAGTTTTCGGACGCAGACGTGCATCTGGGACTGCGACCGCGCTCATGGCCGCGCATGTCTGGCAGAATACTGTGTCACTTGTGCGGTCGTGTGCGTGCTAGGGTCTCTCATGCACGGTCGCACATCTGAGTTTCACTCCTGTCCAAGTCTTTTTCCTCCCATTAAATGCACTAATCATCCGTTGATCCCCAAACACGATCCCGACTAAATCTCTTGGGTTTTTACCTAGACTTCAAAGCTCCAAATAGATCAAATTAGCTCCACAACATCTGCTTAACTCGGAATCATTCCTATAATGCATAAACTACGCAATAAGTGCAAAATACTACCAATTATAGCACAAAACAAGTAAAGTGGAGTGAAATAGAGTGCAAATAGGTGATTAAAACACAAGATTATAGCCTATCATAAACACCCCACACTTAAACCATTGCTCGTCTCGAGCAATCAAACTACAATTCACATATAACACAAACTTTTTTCAACAACTCTCATAATGCATCACACCAAGACTCCTTAAAACAGATTAAGTACAATATCGTAACATCTTAACCTCAAGAGTTGACTCAAAAGCACCACGCATTATTTATAACCCACTCACTTACTCTAGCCTAGAGGTCAATGACATTACCTTTTATTCATGAATTAAGTTCCCTCACACAACAATAGAGAGTAGTTCCACACACGATAGAAATTAAGAACAATTAGGAACTCAAGATAGAAAGAATTCACTCACTCTTAGAAACAACATTCATATGCCATAAAAGACGTACCATAGGCTTGCCCGTAGTGTACTACTCTACTAATTGAGCTTATTCAGTCAAAGATCAAGTAGGATTTTATTTGGTTGTAATGTAGGCTATAGGATGGGTAGGATACATTTAGATATAAGAGTGACTACACCTAACTCCACCTTCACATCGATTTACATTAACTCCCTACTTCTTTAAGCATAATTATATCAAGATCACCACTATCAAAGAATGTTTTGTACAATAATACAACTATTTTTTTCAATTTAAGTGGCTCTTACTTTTTCAATACATTGCACCTTTCTACTCATTTCATTAGTTCCACTCAAAAGCCACACCATCTACCCCACACTTCGACTTTTACAAAGTTCATAACCAATTCAAGTGCTCACGAGAGGTAAAAGGTTCAAATAGATGGTCAATTCAAAATAAATGGGTAAGGCTTGTAATGTGGTTGCCAAACAAATAGGAATACAGGCTCAATTGGGTTAACTAAGATACATAACCATTAGGTGGGTGTAAGCATATAACTGGCTCAACAAAGAAATGTCTATCACTTCCAAGACTGAATACAACTACTATTTCGCTTTGCAAACACACAAGGCAAGTTCTAGACATCAGATACACTACACGGAATAACACAAAACTTTCACACATATATGGCACATAACTCACTCAAGATCGGCATCATGACACTCTAGTCAGAGCAATTAAGCAGCGTTAAGATCATACACTTTAAGGTACTTATGCAAGAGTCAAAAATTGAGCCTAAGCGTCACAACCAAAGCACTCACTATTTTCAAGCTATAATAGAGTTGGATATTGCCTTCCATTCAAATCCTAGCACAAGGTTTCCTACTTCTACCAAAATAAAAACTAACTACACCCTATTTAATCAAAACCCTTGGAAAAGAACCGTGGCACAGAGAAAAATAATTATGTAGAGCCAGCATTTCCCCTCAAAAGTGAGTGAAGCAGAGTGAAATTTGTGGTCGTGGATCAATCACACCATCTCCTTCCCGGGCATACAAATTGTCTCAAAGAATGTGCGCCATGGATAAGGTTCCCTGTTGTGCATCGAATATAAGTCATCTGCATCACGGCCTTCCATGTATTCCGACAAGTGATAGGCCCTTTGGATGGCCTCTTTGGAGAAATCCACTCTCTTCTTCTGGACTGTAAAGACATGGTCCTCATGTTTCGAGCAGTTCGCATAGAACTCCCTAACAACCATCAAATTTGCTTCATCAAGTTCTTCGAAAAACACCCCATTCTTCGCCTGACCAATTCCGTATACACTTTGGGACAGTCATTTTGAGAGACCCAATATCGATTCCTTTTTCCGGTATGGGCTTTTTGCCTACTTTGATATTAAATCATTGTTGGGCTTCCCATGAGACAAACTTATCCTAATCATAAGGACGAGTGGATGCAGAAGCTCGCGATCGGGACGTGCTCGCTTGAACACTTGTGAAGGCACTTGCAATTTTTCTTTTCTTGGAGGGTGCCATAGTACCTGTAACAAACCGCCAACTATCAGCTAATGAATCACTTGGCGAACCAAAAAAGGTTACTCAGACTTCACCCTCACACTTGGTCACAAAATACACCATCAACCTCATTGTGGCATTTACATAAACTCTTAGCATGCACAACTTTTCCTATACTCCCACAAAGCAAATTTTAGCCCTAACTGGACTAAGGATACACCAACTTCACGCCTAGAACTATATGGTCAGTCTACATGGTGAAATTCAACCTCCACCCCACAAGAAAAGGAGAACAAAAAGAAAGAAACAAAAAAATTGCTACAAACGAACAAGAAAAAATATAAACAAGGGAAAAAAACATCATACATACCTAAGGGGCCTCTGAGAAGGAGAGCTCGTGAGGGAGGGGTGATGTGCCGTAGAATTTGGGCACTTTCGATACCAATTATATAGACTTTAGTTCGTCTTTCAATGCATTTGTAGTTAAATCTTATAAAGTTTTGGTGTTTTGTAGTGCATAAGACTTGAAGACCCAAACACATGGAAAAGAAGTCAAAAAGCCACAAAAGAGTAGGAATGCTGCAAGTATGCGATCGCAGAAGTACTATGCAGACCACATAACCACCGCAAACTGAAGCAGTATTTGTCAAATGAAGAGAAGATTATGTGATCCATTATGCGGTCACATAACACTTCTGTGAGCCTCATAATGACCGCACAATTACAATTGAAGAATCTATGCAGCACTTCTGCGATGGGAAAATACGACCGCATAACTGATATGCGGACCGCATAATGCAAATGCGGTGGACTTCTTGGACTGAAGATCTGCAACTCTACGATGTAAATGATGATTATGCAGACCGCATACATGGTCTGCGACCATTATGCGGTCGCAAAAGGTGTCTGCAGGGGTATTTTTGTCCAATCTTGACCCTAACTTTTCGTCCATTATAAATAGTTTTACTAGGGTTTTTGTGGGTCATTAAGTCTGAAAAAGGGACAACATTGAAGGCATTGAATACTCCATTAATTTAGAAGCTTGTGAAGAGAGAATCTTGCACTTTTGTAAGCTTTATGTCTTTATTTATTGCTTTGCTTTTGTATTTTAGTATGAGTAGCTAGTTTTAAATACTAAGGTTGTGGACCCTAAATGGGTGTAATGTTAATGGGTGTTTAACATTGAATATATATATAATGGTTGGTTGATATTTATTCATTTCTTATGCTTTATTGATTGTTGGTGGTTGCAAACATTAACTTATTCCATTTTACTCTTTCTTTACTTGGAAAAGTGGGTTAGGGTTCGGTAGAAGTGAATATCAAGAATTCAAGACTTTAAACCTTGTTTAATAGAATCGCTTAGGAATAAGTGGGTTGTACTTGGCATAAATTGGTTGTTCTTAATTGCAACTCTTTTATATTTGGAAAAATCATAAAGAAAAAATACTACCCAACCATTGAAAAATATTGGGTAGTCATTTAGAAATCATTTGCATATCAAAGGACCTTCCATTAGAAATATATCATATTAACACCGATAGCATTACATTTCATTGATGGGTACACAACCTTGGTTTCCTTAATTAAATTAATCACATTCTCATTACAACTTAAGTCAAGTTTCACACTACTCAAGTAACCTTTTCACACCTATTCCCCGCGGGATTCAACCCCAACCTTGTTGGGTTATTATATTTGACACCGACCACCTTACACTATTTATTTAAAGTGTAATTTGAGCGTATCAAATTTTGGCGCCGTTGCCGAGGAATACGGTTTTGAAATTACTAATTAGTGTGCACTTTACTTTACGTCCTCTTCTATTCCATCACACTTTGCTTGCTTTGCTTGGTGTTGATAGGAAAACATGTCCGAGTATGATGAAGAAGAGAATCCTTTTGCGGACATAGATGAGTACATTGAGGATACAAATGCTATTGTACCTCCAAGAGTTGATGTTGCCACTTTCAAGGTGGAACACGGTTTGATCCTAATGCTCAAGGCAGAGGGGTTTTTCAGAAATTCCACCAATGATGATCCGACACAACATCTCAAAAACTTCTTGGGTGTGTGTGCGATGCACAAGCAGAACAACGCCTTAGATGATGCCCTAAGATTGAGGGTGTTCAAGTACTCACTGACTGGAGAAGTGAGGAAATGGATTCAATATCTACCACCAAATACCATTCATTCTTGCCTGAACTTGTTTGAGCTTTCCTAGCTAAATGGTTCCCGCAAAGCAAGAAATCTAAGCTCCGAGATAAAATTTTCTTTTTCAAGCAATTACCGGGAGAACATCTACATGAAGCATGGGATCAGTCAAGTTATATTTGGTGAGGTCGCCGAATCATGGTTTTCCGAATTCTATCTTGTTGGAGAAATTCTACATGGGCTTAGATGCTATGAATCAATCTATAGCGAAAAATACAGCTGATGGATCTTTTATGGATAAAACATTTGCGAGGATCACACAAATCCTTGACAAAATGGCAAAACATAACCAAGCTTAGCACTTAGAGGACACCACGGGTGGAATTGCATATGGTACTCCTTCCTTGACCAACATGATTAAGGAGAACCAAGAAAGAGATCAAGTAATTGCCGGGCTTTCCACCAACGTCAATGTGTTGACAAAGATGTTCACTGAAAGCCAAACAAAAAAGGTGAATGTGGTGGAAGATGTTCAACCCACATTAAATGAGAGATTACGGGGAAGCAAATTAGGTCAACAACTCTCAAGGAGGTTTTCAAAGGCAACCATATCAAGGGTCAGGACAACAAAACCAATGGAGACCTAACCCGCAAGGGCAAGGAAACCAACAGTGGCGAAATGACAAAGGTAGTTCAAATCAAGGGAATTGGAGTAACAACAACAACAACTTTTCAAATCGGAGTTCAAACCCCTATTTTCCACCAAAGGGGCAATATTCCAACTCTCCGCATTGGAAGGAAGGTTCTTCAAGTGATTCCGAGTTGGAAAACATGCTTGAAAGAGTATTGCAAAATCAAGACAGGTCCAACACTTCAATGAGGAATATGACCGAGCTTGTCGGTTCTCATACCACATATATCCAAAAGTTGGAGATGCAAATGAGAGATCTCTCAAGAGAGCAGAATCCGAAGCAAAATGGCGCACTCCTGAGTGACACAATTATAAAGCCTAAAGGTAGTGGGAGCAGTCCAACTTCTCATTTTATGGCAATCGCAACTCGGAGTGGGAAAATACTTCAAGGAGAAAATGAACAAGTGGTCGAAGTGGAAGATTCCGAACAAAGTTGAGAACAAGTTGAGGTGCCAGTTGTTGTTGAAGCTAAAAAGGTCCCAGAAGAGGTGGAAATTCAAGAAGTGAACCGGGAAGAGGTTAAGGAAAATGTGAAAGAGACACCAAAAACTCTAGCACCAATTCCTATACCCCCTCCTCCTTTTCCTCAAAGACTTGTTAAGAAGGTTGATGATAGCAAACTCGAGAAGTTCTATGACATTCTCAAGCAATTATCGATGAATATTCCATTTGTGGAAGCATTTCAAGAGATGCCAGGTTTTGCTAAGTATTTGAAAAACTTGATCACCAAGAAGAAAACCACCAAGAATGAAGTGGTGAATGTGACTCACCGGGTTAGTTCCATCATTGCAACAACCACCGTTCAAAAGAAAGAAGACCCGGGAGCTTTTACCAATCCATGCACTATTGGGGCACGTGATTTTGCAAGAGCACTTTGTGATAATAGGGCTGGCATCATTTTAATGCCTCTTGCTATTTACAAGCAAGCGGGGTTAGGTATGCCAAGGCCTACAAGTATCGTTCAATAAAGAGACCGGTGGGGATTGTTGATGATGTTCTTGTGAAAGTGGGAAAGTTCTTCCTCCCCGCCGACTTTGTGATCCTTGATTGTGTTGTTGACAAAGAAATCCTATCATATCGGGGAGACCATTTCTTGCTACAGGAAGAGCACTTATGGATTCGAAATAAAATAAGATCAAGTTACGAGTTAATGACGAAGAGGTTACCTTTCAAGCGAGTAAGGGTATGAAGTTGCCACATGCATATGAAAGCATCTCAGTCATTGATGTTGTTGATGAGGTAGAAGACGCAATCGAGATGAAGATGGAAGAACAATGTCTTGGTGAGGCATTGGCGGCTATTTTCGTAAATTTTGATGGTGAAGACATGGAGGGGTACATGGAATCAGTGAATGCATTAGAAGGACTTGGGTCCTATACTTATGCACCAAAAAAACTTTCTCTTGACTTAAAGAATAGAGTCACTCCTCCCGCCAATCCTTCAATTATTGAGGCGCCACAACTTGAGCTCAAACCACTTACACTGCACTTGAGGTATAAATTTCTTTACTCTAATGACACTCTACCAGTAATCATTTCTTCTTTGTTGAATGATGTGTAGGTAAATCAATTGTTGAATGTCTTGAGGGAGCATAGGCAAGCCATTGGGTGGTCAATAGCGGACATCCGAGGGATTCCCGCCAAAATTTGTGAGCACAAGATACAATTGGAGCAAGAGAGCAAACCAAGTGTGGAGCATCAAAGAAGGTTAAACCCTTCCATGCAAGAGGTGGTAAAGAAAGAAATCATCAAATGGTTAGATGTCGGGGTAGTCTACCCCATTGCCGATAGTTCTTGGGTGAGTCCGGTGTAATGTGTTCCAAAGAAAGGAGGCATGACAGTGATTCAAAACAACAAAAATGAGCTCATCCCAACGAGAACAGTGACCGGATCGAGAGTTTGCATGGATTATCGGAAGCTAAACAGTGCTACTTGCAAAGACCATTTCCCTATGCCTTTTATTGATCAAATGCTTGATCGGCTAGCGGAAAGGTCATTCTATTGCTTCTTGGATGGATATTCCGGCTATAACCAAATCAACATCTCCTTGGAAGATCAAGAGGAGACAACATTCACATGCCCATATGGGACTTTTGGCTTTAGCCGTATGCCATTTGGGCTATGCAACGCCCCAGCTACTTTCCGACGGTGCATGATATCAATCTTCTCAGATATGGTGGAAGATTTCTTAGAGGTGTTTATGGATGACTTCTCTGTAGTGGGTGATTTCTTTGAGCATTGTCTTGACAACCTTAGACAAGTGCTCAAAAGATGTGAAGAAACAAACCTTGTGCTAAACTGGGAGAAATGCCACTTCATGGTGGATGAGGGCATTGTTTTGGGCCACAAAATTTCCAAACAAGGCATAGAGGTCGACCGGGCAAAGATCGAAATCATTTCCAAGCTTCCTCCACCCACTTCAGTAAAAGGTGTCTGAAGCTTTTTGGGGCACGCCGACTTTTATAGGCGTTTTATCAAGGACTTCTCAAAAATTGCAAATCCCATGTGCAAGCTCCTTGAAAAAAGATGCAAAGTTTGTATTTGATGAGAAGTGTATAAAGGCTTTTGAAGAATTGAAAGAAAAGCTCACCACGACCCCTATTATTGTCACACTTGATTGGTCTCTTCCATTTGAACTCATGTGTGACGCTAGTGGTGTAGCTATTGGGGCGGTGCTTGGTCAACAGCATAACAAAATCCTTCACCATGTCTACTATGCAAGCAAGACACTTAATGGTGCTCAGATGAATTACACTGTGACTGAGCAAGAACTGCTTGCCATTGTCTATGCTTTTGAAAAATCTCGAGCTTATTTGTTGGGGTCCAAAGTGATAGTTTACACTGATCATGCTACTCTTCGCTATCTTATGGCGAAGAAGGATGCCAAACCAAGATTGATTCGGTGGGTCCTTTTGTTGCAAGAGTTTGACTTTGAAGTCAAGGATCGGAAAGGGACAGAAAATCAAGTTACGAATCACCTATCTAGGCTTGAAGAGGCAGGGAGACCAAAAGAAGGCCTTGAAATCAATGATGCCTTTCCAGATGAGCACATATTGGCATTGTCTAGCACATTGACTCCTTGGTATGCCGACATCGCTAACTTTTTGGTTAGTGACCTTGTTCCCGATGGATTGGAAGCTTATCAAAAGAAAAAGTTCTTGCGGGAGTGTAGGCAATACTACTGGGAGGAACCCTTTTTGTTCCGAATTTGTGCCAACTAAATTATTCGGCGGTATGTTCCGGAAGATGAGGTAATGCCAATTCTCAAGTCATGCCATGATTCTCCTGTTGGGGGTCATCATGGAGGAAATCGGACGGCTGCAAAGGTGCTTGAATATGGCTACTATTGGCCATAAATCTACCAAGACGCAAATCAAATAGTCAAGGCATGCGATCAATGTCAAAGACAAGGGTCAATATCTAAAAGACATGAGATGCCTATGAATTTCGTACTGGAGGTCGAGATCTTTGATGTGTGAGGGATAGACTTCATGGGCCCTTTCGTGAGCTCTTATGGCATGACCTACATCTTGGTGGCTGTGGACTACGTCTCCAAATGGGTCAAGGAAATTGCCTTGCCCAACAATGAAGCAAGGAGTGTGACGCATTCTTGAAGAAGAACATATTCACGCGGTTTGGTACCCCCAGGGCCATGCTTAGTGATGGTGGTTCTCATTTTTGCAACAAGGCTTTCACCGGGCTGCTTGAAAAATATGGCGTAAAGCATAAGGTGGCCACACCTTATCATCCTCAGTGGAGTGGTCAGGTTGAAGTTTCCAATAGGGAAATCAAAAATATCCTAGCAAAAATTGTCAATGCAAACATGACCGACTGGTCAAGGAAGCTAGATGATGCATTGTGGGCATATCGCACAGCATTTAAGACTCTCATTGGCACTTCACTGTACCGGTTGGTTTTTCGTAAAGCGAGTCACTTTCCAGTGGAGCTTGAACATAAAGCCATGTGGGCATTGAAGAAGTTGAATCTTGACTGGGCCAAGGCTGCTAACCTAAGAATGACACAACTCAATGAGATGGAGGAATTCCGTCTCCATGCCTATGAGAGTGCAGCCATGTACAAGGAGAGAATGAATTTTGTCCATGATAAGAAGATCTTGAAGTGGGAATTCCGGTGACTTGGTCTTACTATTCAATTCAAGACTCAAGTTATTTCTAGGAAAACTCAAGTCCATATGGTCTGGCCCGTTCAAAGTTGTGAGTGTGTCCCCCTATGGTGCTTTTGAACTGGAGTAAGAGGATGGAACTTGGAGTTTCAAAGTGAATGGTCAACGAGTCAAGAATTACCTCACTACTACAGGAGAAAGGCATTTGATAGAACAATTCGCTTTAAAGGATAGTCCAACAGCAGCCCCCACCATTGAATTGCCCAAATGGGGTCAACAGCGTCGTGCCGCGACGTTAAATCAAGCGCTTCTTGAGAGGAAACCCATGTGTGGTAACACTCTTTTGTTAGTTATCATTTATGTAGGTTTAGTTGATAGTGTTGAACAGGTTGACGTGTGTGTTAGGGTGCAGGTAGTCCAAAATATCATGAACAAGGTACTAGTGCTGAGGGAAATGAAGGAAAGAAAGGTCCATGGTTTGTGGCAACTATGCGGTCGCATAATGACTTTGCGAACCGCATAGTCATCGCAAACACAACAAAAAAAATTTGGGAAATTGGGTTTTCAAATATGCGGTAAGGTTTCCACTTCTGCGGCCCACATAACAACTTTGCGATCGCAGAATGCATCGTAAAGTAAGTTTGGGCAGCCCAGTCATTAGTTCATCGCACAACACATATGCGACCGCATAATGTGTTATGCGATGGACTTACACGCCGCAAAATGTACAGGAATGGCACCAAAGAAGTCTCTTTCAACACGATCACCACCCGCTCGTGGAAAGAAACGGGCTGCAACTCTGAGCCAACAAGCACAACAGTCCAAACGTCCACGGCCTCAGAAAAATTGCAGCACTTCTGAGCACTCCTCCCAGTCTGAAGAGGAGGAGGCACAGAGTGACCTCAGGCCATCTATTGACCTACAGGCTGAGTCACAACAGAAGATGGGGGAGGATCTAAATCTCAGATTTGGAGTCACAGGCTCCATGAACCTGTACAAAGAAGGGCTAACAAAGAGAAAGATTCTCGAGGAGAAGCAGTTGAGTCTAAACGGGCTGAAGGAGAACTACCCTCACGTGATCGAGAACATTAAGCAGATAAAATGGGAGTTCTTAACTGAAGTCCCGGATCAGTATAATGAGACACTTGTACGGGAGTTCTATGCTTCTTATGGTCCCTCAAGGAATGCTGAGCAAAAGAGAAACATGATATTTGCATTATATGTCCAAGTTCGAGGGGTCCAAGTACTCTGTGATGACGCCACCATTAATGAATTATACATTGAAGATTGGCGGTCAGGCACAGCTGAGTATGAGGCCAAAGTAGCCAACAAGGACAACGAGCGTGCTTGGATTGCATCTGTCATAGCAAAGGGGATACCCTCCTGGATTGACCCACGCCACAAGATTTACAAGCAGGATCTCACACAGGAGGGTCGATATTGGCTCAGTTTCGTCTGCTCCCGTCTGATGCTGAGTAGGAATGAAACTAACCTCAACATTGACAAGGCACTCCTCATTGCGTGCATCATGACAGGAATAAAGATTGTTGTGGGACAGATTTTATTCAGGGAGCTGGGGATCAGATCAAACCAAAAACAAATATCATTTCCCTTCCCATGCTTGATCACTGCTCTATGTAAAGTAGTGAGCGTGCCTACTATGCCAAAGCATGATCGACTTGAGAGAGCTCTCAAAGATATTGACATCACTCGTATCAGTGATGCAGTAGACAATGAAACGAATAATCAAAAGAGGCTTCACTCCCTCATCCATTAGACTCAGCAGCACCTACTGCCCCCATACTACCTGACACCTCTCCTGCCCCAGCTACCTCCAAAGCCACTCCAAAGCCAACCACTTCACAGCCACAAGTTCCTTTACCAGCTCTCTCCAAGCTGGGTCTACTAGCTCGGCACGCTAATGCTAAGGTAGACCGGCTGACAAAAGAAATCCCAAATCTCATCCGGCAAGCATTGATCCCCATCCAAGCCTCAGTGAGCATTCTTCAACAGCAGCATAAATCTTATAAGGATCGCCTAAAGCACTTTGAAGTGCGTCTTGAGAAGGTCGAGCGGGGTGAAGTTGGAGATATGCCCCAGCTCAGGAAAGATATTGATGAACTGAAATCAGAGCTGTAGAATTTGGAGTTTGACTTGACCCTCTTCCTTTCGAAGGAAGGCGAGCAGGGTACTAGCACTTCTATTCCGGGCTTAGAATTTGATTTCACAAACATGATGACAGCTTCAGAGGCACAGGGTATTGAGACCTCAAAGGCTCCAGCTCCCACTATACATATTGACATTCCTTCAGATTAGGGATCCGGAGAGAGATGAGGGAGATTCAGAAGATGAGGAAACAGATGAGGATGCACTGGTAGAGGACACTAAGGGTCATCGAGCCAACAAGGGTAAGCAAGTGGTTGCTTCTACAATTGCACGGGATGAAGAGGAAGCAGCCATGCAGACAACAATTGCACATTCTATAGCAGACATGGTCACCAAGGCACATCCATCGACCACTCAGCCTTCACTAGGAGAGGCTAGCAGCTCCCAGGCCCCAGACCCAGCCTCACAGTAGGTGGAGCTTCCTGCTCCAACCTTGGAGGCCACTATACAGTCTAGGGTACCACATGTTGCTGCCACAGTGCTAGCAGATGACCTTATAGCTGCCCCATATGCTTCAGCTCTTCCGAGCGCCTAGTGCGCCTCAGGAAGTCCCTAAGCTTCACTTTTACATTCTCTATGCATTGGGGACAATGCATGATTTTTTGTTGTGTGTGGGGTAGTCATATTTTGTGTAAACATTTTTTGTAAACATTGTACATAAACTCTTTACTCTTGTAGTATAGTTTCATAGTTAGCAATTAATTCCCATTGGTTTTTCTTCGCTGGGTTCTTTTCCAAGGGTGTAATAGTAGAACCACGGCAGTAGCATGAAATATTTTGACTTATTCGGTGTTAACTGTTCTAGCTTCAAGCATGTGATGAATTGTGTAAATAAATGGTACCCTTCCTTCTTTTGCATATATAAAAAAAGATTTGGTTAGTCATTCTTGTGAACTTGAGGCTCGCTCTTTGGCTTTAGGCTTATTCAGAATCTTACATATCTTGAGATGAAAGTTTTGAGTTGCCTTGCATTCACTTGAGGGCTGAAACTATGTTGAGTTGAACAGTTCATGCGTTGTGAGTGAGGATTTGTATAAATAATGTATATGCTTAACTTGTAATGTCTAGAACTTGCCCGGTTGGTTTCTTATTGCAACTCTCAGGTTAATGATTGGATGCTGAAATGATCTTAGGCTCTCTTTATGACTACTAGCTAGTTTTGCCCAAATTGACCTCCCTGGTACATCAATTACCCTGGTTATCCCCGTTGAGCCTTTAACCTTTTATTGGCTGCCACATTACAAACCTTTACCCTTTTTGTGAAATAATTCCTTCTTTTGAACCCATCCCTCCTTGAACGGGTAAGAATGAGGCTAAAAGCCTAAGTTGGGGGTGCCGGTACAAAGTGGAAATTGGTAAGGTTTACGACTGTGTGTAGAGAAAAAAACAACGTCAACCTCAAAGTTGTGTATATAACGAAATGCAAGCTCCAAAAAAAAGCAGTTGTAAAAAAAAGTGTAAAGAATAGAAAAAGAGTGGAGTCCTGTGGAAACTAAAGAAATACTATGAGATGGTTCTATGTCGGTAACTCGAGGTCAATAAGTGCTATGTAGTAAAGAAGCAAAATGTATGTAGAGTTCAAGGAGGGTATAGCCACTACATTACCAAATATTCATCCAACCCGTCTCGAAGCCTACATTACAACCCGTGAAAAGTCCTTAGTGATCTACAATCAATCATTCCTGAGATAGCAGCAAGTTAAAATAAGGGCAAGCATATGGACTGATACTTGTAGCATGTAGATTTCGTTCCGAGTGCAAGAGTGTTTTGATTGCATCCCCTGTACATATGTGTGAGTTGGGGATTTTCTTTGTTGTGAGCGCGCATGAATTGCAAGATTTAGCAGAAGTTAGGTTCTTGAAGTAGAATACAAGTGCACACTTAGCTGTGAATAGCATTTTGTCATTTTGGTTGAGGCTCGAAGTTCACAAGTTGATTAGCTGAATAGTTAAATGATAGTTGTACTCCAGGAAGGGTAAATAAAAGAAGTTACATGCTTGTTAGTAGTCAGTCAAAACCATTTACAGTCACTACTATTTTGTGACATTTCGGAAATAGAAGTAGTATAGAATAGGATAATTTTGTTTTAGTTGCTTGAGGACAAGCAAGAGTTTAAGTTGGGGGTGTTGATGTGCCATAGAATTTCGGCACTTTTGATACCAATTACATGGACTTTAGTTCGTCTTTCAATGCATTTGTAGTTAAATCTTATAAAGTTTTTGGTGTTTTTGTAGTGTCATAGNACACAATCTGGACAGCTACAAAGGATAAATGAACTAAATGCTGCATATTTAGGTCTACAATATCCTTTGCTTTTTCCTTACGGTGAAGATGGGTACAGAGAGGACATTCCTTTAAGTCAAGGTTATGAATCATCGAGAGGAAGGCAATGTGTTAGCATGCGAGAATTTTTCGCTTATAGAATTCAGGAAAGAAAAGAAGAAGTTCCCACCATTGTGTCTTCAGGAAGACTATTTCAGCAATTCTTAGTTGACGGTTATACAATGATAGAATCTTCTCGGTTGAAATTTATAAGGACTCATCAAAAGAAATTAAGAGTTGATTCTTATAAAGTCCTAGCAGATGCTATATTACATGGTGACATCGATCCTTCATCCCAATGTAAAAGGATAATTCTACCTTCAAGCTTTACAGGGGGTGCACGATATATGGTTCAGAATTATCAAGATGCTATGGCAATATGCAAATATGAATAGTTAAATGATAGTTGTACTCCAGGAAGGGTAAATAAAAGAAGTTACATGCTTGTTAGTAGTCAGTCAAAACCATTTACAGTCACTACTATTTTGTGACATTTCGGAAATAGAAGTAGTATAGAATAGGATAATTTTGTTTTAGTTGCTTGAGGACAAGCAAGAGTTTAAGTTGGGGGTGTTGATGTGCCATAGAATTTCGGCACTTTTGATACCAATTACATGGACTTTAGTTCGTCTTTCAATGCATTTGTAGTTAAATCTTATAAAGTTTTGGTGTTTTGTAGTGCATAAGACTTGAAGACCCAAACGCATGAAAAAGAAGTAAAAAAGCCACAAAAGAGTAGGAATGCTGCAAGTATGCGATCGCAGAAGTACTATGTGGATCGCATAACCACCGCAAATTGAAGCAGTTGTTTTGTCAAATGAAGAGAAGATTGTGCGATCCATTATGCGGTCGCATAACACTTCTACGAGCCGCATAATGACCGTACAATTACAATTGAAGAATCTATGCAGCACTTCTGCGATGGGAAAATGCGACCGCATAATGCAAATGCGGTGGACTTCTCGGACTGAAGATCTGCAACTATGCGATGTAAATGATGATTATGCGGACCGCATACATGGTCTGCGACCATTATGCTGTCGTAAAAGGTGTCTGCAAGGGCATTTTTGTCCAAGCTTGACCCTGACTTTTGGCTCATTATAAATAGATTTACTAGGGTTTTGTGGGTCATTAAGTCTGAAAAAGGGACAACATTGAAGGCATTGAATAATCCATTAGTTTGGAAGCTTGTGAAGAGAGAATCTTGCACTTTTGTAAGCTTTATGTCTCTATTTATTACTTTGCTTTTGTATTTTAGTATGAGTAGCTAGTATTAAATACTAAGATTATGGACCCTAAATGGGTGTAATGTTAATGGGTGTTTAACATTGAATATATATATATAATGGTTGGTTGATATTTATTCATTCTTGTGCTTTATCGATTGTTGGTGGTTGCAAACATTAACTTATTCCATTTTACTCTTTCTTTACTTGGAAAAGTGGGTTACGATTTGGTAGAAGTGAATATCAAGAACTCAAGACTTTAAACCTTGTTTAATAGAATCGCATAGGAATAAGTGGGTTCTGCTTGGAATAAATTGGTTGTTCTTAGTTGCAACTCTTTTATATTTGGGAAAATCATAAAGAGAAAATACTACCCAACCATTGGAAAATATTGGGTAGTCATTTAGAAACCATTTGCATATCAAAGGACCTTCCATTAGATATATATCATATTAACACCGATAGCATTACATTTCATTGATAAGGACACAACCTTGGTTTCCTTAATTAAATTAATCACATTTTCATAACAAAATAGTTATCTTGTTAAATCACGATTATATCATTCTCTTGTTAAGCTAAAGGAATAGAATTACGACTTAAGTCAAGTTTCACACTACTCAAGTAACCTTTTCACACCTATTCCATGTGGGATTCGACCCCAACCTTGTTGGGTTATTATATTTGACACCGACCACCTTACACTATTTATTTAGAGTGTAATTTGAGCGTATCAAGGGGGAAGGGAGAAGAGTAGGGAAGTGGGTAATCTTGTTTTTGCAGAGAGGATACGGGGGGGGGGGGGTAAGTTAGGGTTTTGTGTAAGAGAAAAGGGAAAGGGGAAATTTTAGAAGGGGTTGAGGGGGGATCAGGAATTAAAAGAGAGGTACTTACCTGTGCACGGTCGGGTCATCCCGTGCGCAGTCGCGCACATTTGTTAGTATACTTGTGCAAGTGTGCGGCCATGTGCGCGGTCAACCCTTCAGGTGTGTGGCCTCGCACATACCCGCATCGTCTAACATCGTCTTTTGTGCGACCATATGCATGAGGTACCCCATCAGGTGCGCGGTCGAACACGGATACACTCACAAGGAGCGTTTTGGACACCTCAGTTCCGACCGTCCGCAACATATTCCTTCATGCACCTACCAAGTCATAATATACACTAATTTCTATCTACTCTACACTATAAACAAAAGCGAAAATTCTGTCTAGTAAAAGAGTTAGAGGTAGTTCTGAGTTATAGTTGTTAGCTTGACTCAAGCATCCTCAACTGATTTTGATGCTCGAGGATTGCTGAGCAAATCCTCCAGCAAGATACAGTTTTAGCCTGTGCCCATTTGCTTTGAAACTCTCTATTCTGTCCATGTTCTGGATCTCAATTGCCCCATATGGTGATACATGTTTCACCACTACGGTCACGTCCATCTAGACTTAAATTTTTTGCGGAACAATCTGAGTCCACTATTGTACGGTAAGACTTTGTCCCCTTCATGAAATTCCTTTGGCTTAATCAGACGATCATGCCACCTTTTTGTCTTTTCCTTAAAAATCTGTGCATTTTCATACGCGTCCAGTCTAAACTCCTCTAATGCATTCATCTGTGCCACCCTGTGTTCACCCGCAAGACTAAGATCATGATTAAGCATCTTAATGGCCCAATAAGCTTTATGTTCTATCTCAACAAGTAGGTGACATGATTTTCCATACACTAGTTTGAACGATGAAGTCTCTATGGTTGTTTTGAATGCAGTTTTGTACGCCCATAGAGCTTCCTCCAACTTTACAGACCAATCCTTACGAGAAGCACTAACCGTCTTTTCAAGAATTCGTTTAAGTTCATGGTTAGCCACTTCAACTTGGTACGGGGTTCCTTTTTTGTGTGTGACCCCATACTTGGACAACAGTGCAGCAAACTGCTTTTTCGCTAAGTGTGACCCATTGCCACTGATAATCACTCAAGGTGTCCCAAAACGGGCAAAGATATTCTTCCGTAAGAACTCACACACCACCCGAGCATCATTGGTCCTAGTAAGGATTGCTTCGACCCACTTAGAGATGTAGTCAACGGCTACTAGGATATATTAAGTGTGTGACGATAGGAATGGACCCATGAAGTCAATGCCCCAAACGTCAAAAATTTCACATAGCAGAATGGAGTTGAGAGGCATTTCGTCCCTCTTACTTATATTACCTTCCCTTTGACACTTGTCACATGCAACTACATACGCTTGTGCGTTTTTGTACAAAGTAGGCCAATAGAAACCGGCTTCCATGACCTTTGCTGCAGTGCGATTTCCACCATAGTGTCCTCCATCTGCTCCATCATGGCAATGAGACAGAATACTTGCCATCTCTCGGCACACATCTTCGAATCACACCATTTGCACACAGCTTAAACAAGAAAGGGTCATTCAGAAAATAAATTTTTACCTCACCTTGAAGCTTCCTTCTTTGATCATGAGAGAGGTCACGAGGTAACCATCCACTAGCCAAAAAGTTGGCTACATCAGCATACCAAGGCGGCCTTTCGGAGACCACAACAATGGAGAAAATTTGCTCATCAGGGAATTCTTCCCTTATTTCAACTGTTTCAACCGGAGGTCTCTCAAGTTGAGACAGATGATTGGCGACTTGATTTTCTGTGACCTTCCTATCTTTGATCTCCAAGTCAAACTCTTGGAGCAACAACACCCACCGCATCAGACGCGGCTTGGACTCCTTCTTACTCAAAAGATATCTCAAGGCTGAGTGATCTGTGTGTACAATCACTTTGACCCACCAGGTATGATCTAAACTTGTCAAAAGAAAAGACCACAACAAAAAACTATTTTTCAATAGTGGCATAGGTGACTTGAGACTCATTCAACATCCTGCTTGCATAACAGGTGGGCCTAAACATTCTATCTTTTCTTTGCCCCATAACTACATCACTGGCATCGCACATTATCTCAAATGCCTGGCTCCAATTAGGTGTCACCATAATAATATGATCTCTTAAAAGCTTTTCCTTTATCAATTCGAATGCTCTTAAGCACTTCACATTGAAAACAAGCACATCTTTCGCTAGCAATGCAGTCAACGGTTTGGTAATGCTAGAGAAGTTTTTGGTGAACCTTCTATAGAACCCAGCATGTCCCAAGAAACTCCTTATGCTCTTCACAGAAGTCGGTGGAAGGAGCCTAGCAATTATATCAACCTTAGCTCTATCAACTTCAATTCCTTGTGCAGTCACTTTGTGACCCAAGACAATTCCCTCTTTCACCATGAAATGACATTTCTCCCAGTTAAGGACCAAGTGCGTGGCTTCACAACGTTCAAGCACGAGCTCCAAATTCTTCAAGCAGTCCTCAAAGTCATCACCAAAGAGGGTAAAATCATCCATGAATACTTCTAGACACTTTCCGTTTAAATTAGAGAAGATAGACATCATACACCTCTGAAAAGTGGCAGGTGCATTACACAACCCAAACGGTATCCTCTTGTAAGCAAAAATACCTGACGGGTAAGTGAATGTGGTCTTCTCAACATCTTCTAGGGCAATGGGTATCTGATTGTAGCCTAAGTACCCATCCAAAAAGCAGTAGCATCCATGTCCAGCCACTTTCTCGAGCATTTATTCAATAAAAGGGAGTGGGAAGTGGTCCTTCCTTGTTGCCTCATTCATCCTTCTATAATTAATGCACATTCTCCACCCAATGACCGTTCTTGTGGGAATCAATTCATTATCTTCATTTTTCACTACTATCATGCCCCTCTTCTTAGGTACAACTTGTACTACACTAATCCACTGGCTATCAGAGATGGGAAAAATCACTCCCACATCTAGAAATTTGATGATCTCCTTGTGCACTACCTCCTCAAATTTTTTGTTCAGCTTACACTGGGGCTGCACCACTGGCTTGCTATTTTCTTCTAACAGAATTTTGTGCATGCAAATGGCTGGACTGATTCCTTGAATATCAGCTATACTCCAGCCCATGGCCTTCTTGTGCTTTTCAGCAGCTCCACCAGTTTTCGCTCCTGTGTGCCTGTCAAGTCAGCAGAAATAATCACAACACAATTATTAGTTTTAAGAAAAGCATATTTTAAGTGAGTTGAGAGGACTTTCAATTCCACATTAGGCTTAGAATCCTCCTCTTTTAGTTCCTCCTCATCAACTACTTGATCCTTATTTTTAAGAGCTTCTGCCACTTTCTTTATTTCAGGATCTTCATCCTCCACTGTGCTAGACTGAGTAATACACCTCTCTAGAGTATCCCCCACAAGCTTGTCAAACTTGTATTTTTCAGCCAATTCTCCAACAACGTTCAGCTTGAAACATGAGTAGGTGGACACCTTATCACTGGGGTATTTCATCATCCTCTTCATCTGGAACACCACTTTTTCCTTGCCCACTCAGAGTATAAGCTGCCCTTCGTAGATATCAAGTATAGCTCTACCTGTACATAAGAATGGCCTCCCTAGAATTAGAGTCACCTCCTTGTTCACGTCCATATCCACCACAATAAAATCTACGGGGAGCACAAACTTGTCCACCCGCACTAGAATATCCTCAAAAATTCCCTCATGTAGAATGGTGGTTTGGTCAGCCAATTGTAGGGACACTGGTATTGATTTGATCACTCCAAGCTCATCTTCCAATTCCTAGTATACAAATAGAGGCATTAGATTTATAGACGCACCAGAATCTCTGAGGGCCTTATCGAATTTTTCACTCCCCAATGAGCATGGTATGGCAAAGCTTCCTGGGTCCCCAAACTTTTGGGGAATTTTATTTTTGCAATAGGGCATTGCAGTGGGGCTTTAGCTTGACACCATTGTTTCCTCTAATTTTCTCTTGCTCGACAGGATTTCCTTCAAGAACTTTACATAAGCATGCATCTGAGTGAGAACCTCTGTGAAGGGTGAGTACCTCTATGAAGGGAATGTTCACATAAAGTTGCTTGAGCATCTCCAGGAATCGCCCAAAATATTTGTCAAGTTTCTCCCGCTTCATCTTTTGAGGGAATGGTAGAGCTGGCATATGTCTACTTTCTTCAATCTTCGTTTGTACCCCTTTACTCTGGCTCTTTTACTCTTCGCTCTTTTTCTCTACTGGTGTCTCAGTCTGCTTGTTAACCACCTCAGGTCTAGCTTTCACCACTGGATCAGTCAATGCTTTGCCACTTCTCAGAGATACAACTTTGATTGTTTCCTTTGGGTTTTTTTCAGTGTCTGAGGGAAGAGTCCCAAGAGCCCTCATAGATAACAAATTTGCAATCTGTCCCATTTGTCTTTCTAAATTCCGAATAGCCGTGCCCTGAGTCTCGAATTTTTCATCTGTTTTGTTGATGAATGCCTTCATGAGATTTTCCATACTTGACTGAATTGGTTGTGGCCGCTGGTATTGCTTCCTTTACTGGTTTTGGAAACCTGGTGGTCCTTGACCCTGGGGTATGAGATTATTTTGCTACCATGAGTTCAATCTCCCATTAGTTCAACTCCATGAAAAACCTGGATGTTATTGACCCATATCATTATAGTTGTTCCCTCCTTGGTAGTTTCCTCTATTAAAGTTCCCCACAGCATTGACTTCCTTAGTTGTAGCTTGACACTCATGTGTAGGGTATCCCAATCCACAGATGTCACATCCCACCTATGGTTGATTTTGCACCTGAGCTATTATTAGTTGCTTGATGTCCTTAGCCATAGTTGCAATTTGAGCCTGCATTGCTACCGGTAATTCTACTTGGTGCACCCTCGCGGACCTTCTTCGATTCCCTTCGTCTGTGGACCATTATTCTGCGTCTTCAAATAGTCCATTCAGAAGTGTGATGATCTCTTCAGGAATCTTTTCATCGGAGGACCTGCAACTGCACTATTAAGCAATCTCCTTGTTAACGCGTTAACCCGTCCCAGAAGTCCTGGAGTTGCATCCATTGCTCCATTCCGTTGTGAGGGCACCTCCACAATAGCTCCTTAAATCTTTCCCATGCCTCAAACACTATCCCCCCTTCACCTTGGCTGAAATTGTGAATCCCTTTCCTCACCCGCCCAGTCTTAGCAGCAGAGAAATATTTTTCTAAGAACTTGGTAGTCATCTCCTCCCACGTACAGATTGACCCTGTGGGCAGACTTATCAACCACTGCTTTGCATCATCCTTAATTGAGAACGGGAATGCTCTGAGGTAGGTGGCATCATGTGATGCTCCATTGTAGCGGAATGTGTTCATAATCTTGTCGAAGTCCATCAGATGGTTGTTGGGATCTTCATTGGGTTTACCCCGGAATATGCAATTGTTCTGAATGGTCCGGATGAATCCCTGTTTGAGTTCAAAATTATTAGCATCAATGGGTGGGGGTCTTACACTAGACTATTGTTGGTTGTACACCGGTCTAGCATAATCTTCTAGCGACCTCCCAGGCCTAGGAGCTGCATTTTCAAATTCATCTTCGATCATGTTTCGGTTGGGATTGAACCTTTGATCCCCGTTGATCATTTCATCCGCAGTTCTGCAGGCTGCTAATCGTGCTTCCTATTGCTGAGATGCCTCTCTCATAGCTAGGTTCACATCCTCTTCGTTGTTCACCATCGTATTTTGAGTCAAAGTCTGACCCAACAACAATCTGCTTGATCCGTTCTCCCTTCGCAATTGCTATATGTCCTTGTCTAATTCTGAATCGTATGTTACCAATTTCTTGGAAGAGGATCGAGTCATACACCACTGAACTTAACCTGTTACCTACACACAGATAAGAAGAGCGTAAAAAAGGAAAGTAAAATAAAATTATTCCTGAATTAGCACCGAAAATTAATTCAAAATATTAATCACCACTCCTCGGCAACGGCGCCAAAATTTGACGAGCGCAAAACCGGTGTATAAACTTAGGCCTGCTAGTCAAAGATAGTATAGTATTAAATCGTCTCCACAAGGATTGATTTAAATAATGTTCGAATAAATCTTCAACTTAACATTATCTAGAAAAATAAACCTTTGATTTATGTTATTGTCGACTACTAAAAACTTTAAGATTATCGATTGTAAGAAACTAATGGAAATTTAGTGACTAAGTAACAATGATTGAATATCAAGGTGAGAAGTAAGGGCCGTGACAAGCTATGTGATCAACTATTATTCCGGGAAACTCTGTGCTAAGTTCACTCTTAACTTCTATTGACTCCTTCAATTTCAACAGATGATTAGGCTATCTTAGGGATTCAAATTCTACTTCAGAATGAATAAGAGTTCTGTTAACAAATCTAATAACAGGTCCTATGAACATATGCACAAATACAGTGAATGAATGATCTTTCGAAGAACGTCTCTCAGCGATTCTTCTAAACTGGGTTAAATGATAACTCTCTAAGCTCTTTCAATTAGCTTTGAGAGGCGTAAAATCAAACCAAACAATATGACGCAATGCGAATTGCAACAACATTTCTCTTTCTATTAAAGTAAAACCACAATTAGCCTTGCAATTCAATTAATAACTCATTCAATGAACTCGAGAAATTAACAGACAGTAAAAACCCAAAACAATAGTCAAATCACAACATCCGTCAATAACCCTAAGAAAGATTACTCCATAGTGGAGAAGTTATTCACCACAAGAGTATTAGAAGAACAAGAAGACATTACAATTCCTAAAATCCAACAAACTTCCGTATTGAATGAATTGGATCAAGTATTTCGCATCTCTGTTGTTCCCTTACCTTCTTCTCTCCAAAATTTGCTCCAAAATCCGAGATACCTTCTTTCTAAACGAGCTAGGCTTCATATAGGTCAAAAGGAGTCGTGTCTAAAATTTCAAAAATAGGCATGGGTATAGTTTCCAGATGCAGACGTACGCGGCCGCGCATCTGGGACTGTGACCACGCTCATGGCCGTGCATTTCTGGCAGAATATTGTGTCACTTGCGCGGTCGTACGCGCGCTGGGGTCTCTCTTGTGTGGTCGTGCATCAGAGTTTCTCTCCTACTCAACTCTTTTTCCTCCCATTAAGTGCACTAGTCGTCCGTTAATCCCCAAACACGATCCCGACTAAATCTCTTGGGCTTTTTCTAAGACTTCGAAGCTCTAAATAGCTTGAATTAGCTCCACAACATCTATATAGCTCGGAACTATTCCTACAATGCATAAATTATGCAATAAGTGCAAAATACTACCAATTTTAGCACAAAACAAGTAAAGTGCAGTGAAATAGAGTGCAAATAAGCGACTAAAACACGAGATTATAGCCAACTATCACGATCTCTTGGATCCGGATAGAGGCGTCCCTTGGGCTCAATATCCTTAGGGAATAATAATTCTAAGGCACAAAATATGTATCCACAAGGTAGAAACTTTCTTTCATTTCTGTACGCAACATACAAGAATGCAAATGTGTACAAGCTTCGTGTTATGGCCTAAGTGGTCTATGTGGGCACGGTTCATTTGACCGTTTGGCCCTTATAATAAATCCTATCCACCGAGCCAGACTGTTCAAGCACGAAGTTTCCTTCCTTGCTAAAATCATTATCCGAGGGTGATGGCCCCCAATATTCGGGGTCGATCATAGAGAGGGCTCGGATACTGCTGATGTGATTCTCGACTCCGGTTCATAACCAGTCTTCAATTCTAAGTTAGCACGATCCACTATTGCCTCGTTAAAAACCTTGCCGGAAAATCCATTTGGGACAAAATCGATTCAGGAAAAAAAAGAGTGCAACGCGTGCTTTCAGTCCTAAAAGTTGCATCATTCCTTGGCCGTTACCTGCAAGCGTTAGTCCAATTCATAATATATGTATAGAAAAGAAAATGAATGGGGTCGTACCTTAGCAATAGTATCATTTAAATGGGTTACGTTCCAATTGTTCGGTAGTCCCTCACCGTTCACTATTTCGAGTTTGTATGATCCTTTGTCGGTGATCTTGAGAATTCGATATGGACCTTCCCAATTCGGTCCCAGCTTCCCTTCGTTCGGGTTCTGGGTGTTCAGTGTCACCTTTCTTAACACCATGTCCCCGACATTGAAGTGTCAGAGGTTGGCTCTCCAATTGTAATACCTTTCGATCCGTTATTTTTGGGCGGCCAACCGGTCGAGGGCGGCCTCGCTCCTTTTGTCTAACAGTTCCAGGCTCGTACTTATGGCCTCATTGTTTGAATCTTCAGTCACATATCGGAACCTAAGACTCGGTTCTCCTACTTTGACCGGTATTAGCACTTCGGCACCGTAAACCAACAAGAACGGGGTGGCTCTTGTACTATATTTTGAGGTCGTACGATATGCCCATAAGACTTCAGGCAAAATTTCCTTCCATTTTCCTTTGGTGCAGTCAAGATCTTCTTAAGATTTTGGAGTATGGTTTTGTCTGTAGACTCCGCCTGATCGTTCCCACTAGGTGTGACACCTCCTTTTTTCACTACACCCCCGAAAAGGGTATAAAGGAGTTTTTGCACTTAAAGGACAATCGGAACGGAATTTATTATTAAGATTCAGAGTCGCCACTTGGAAGATTAATGGTGTCCCAAGTCACCGGTTGAATCCCGAACCGAGGAAATTATGACTCTGTTAACAGTCTGCGAACCAGAAATCCGGGTAAGGAATTCTGTTAACCCGGGAGAAGGTGTTAGGCATTCCCGAGTTCCGTGGTTTTAGCACGGTCGCTCAACTATCATATTTGGCTTATTTATTTGATTTTAATACATGTTTTAACCTATATGTCGTTAACTTTGAACCGCTTTTATTATTATTGTTTATTTTAAGGGAATTGCAACATCGTGAAAACATGTCTCGAACCTCGTCACATAAATGCACCCGTGGTATTTGACACATTTCGACTTCGTTGAGATTTGGATTTGGGTCACATAAATGTGTGCCCGTAGTTAGGAATGTAAAATTATTTAAAGTGCGTGCCTAAAGAGACTATCATGTTATTATATTGGGGAAGGCCGTGAAATTCACTAAACGGCCCATCCCGAAGTCTAGGTATTTTGTATAAACATTTATCGAGGGCCCCGCAATTTGTTTGTTTATTTAGCGAGGCTCATCTCTTTTTATTAATTAAAAGGCAATCCTAAAGCAACTATGGTTTTTATTTTTATTTGTCTCTAATAATAAAAGAAATAGCCCTAGTTAATTAACATGCTCATACATCATTATTTAAAGTGTTAAAGGAAATCAGGCCCTCAATCCATTGGGCCTCCAGACCTTGGACCTCAAGGCTGACTCAGCCCAGCTCATGAAGAGCAGCCCAATAAGAGGTCCAAATTTTTGATTGCAGAGGGTCAGGTGGCCTGGGCCTGCGATAAGCCCGGTGGCGGATGCCAGTTTCACTTTTGGGTTGGTTAACATCGTAACGGGCTGTTACATATATGTATTTAAATCAAAGACCAAATCAACCAAATGTTGGGCTAATCTAAGAAGTAATTGACTCTGAAATTGCTCTTTTGTTAATATTGATTCGAGGCAGGCTAGCAATATTGTTCCAATTTAATCCTTAGATTCGTATGACACCATATTTGACTTTTCGTTAATTTCTTCTAACAATCAGATGTCCAATTATTGATTACAAAAAGCGAAAAATACGATTTCAAGGGCACTTCCACGTATCCAATCCAAACTAACACAATGGATGGACTTGTATTATATTAAAACTCCAAATGAAATTCAACACAGCCCTAGATAAGTTATCTAATACCAAAACATCTATTAACAATCTACTAACAGTCCATTGACAGTCCATATTCTCATTAATACATCTGAAGTTATGGTTCAAATAAATCAATCACGCGAGAATTCTAAAAAAAAAAAAGCAATAACAGTAAAGTTCAGGTGCAAGCATGTATCCCTTTATCATTTATACTTCAGACTTGTGGTTTATAGGTGAAGGCAATCTTCAGCATCATTTGAGCATGAGAAAATACCTGGATTACATGAAATAGAGGAGAAGAGGAAGGTCAGCAGCAGTATTCAACAACTAATCTCAACAGGCCCCAATTTTACACCCAGAAACACACTCAAACACAGCCCGGAATAAATCGTAAGGCAACAGCAACAACAGATTTCCACAACAGACTCGATTGACCAGTTTCAACTCAAAAATAAAACCAAATAGCTCAAATTCTCCCAGCAACTCATTCAAATTGGAATCCAGAACACTCTGAAACTTCAGTGATTGTAGTTGTGCCAAAATGTGACAATCAGTGATTAAAATTCAAAAATCAGCCTAGAGAAATCGATGTACAGTACTTGTTTTTGATTTTTTTTTGTT
>NC_031989.1:30625911-30629944 GCF_001879085.1 Nicotiana attenuata
TAGAGAAATCGACGTTACAGTTACTTTTTTTTTGATTTTTTTGTTGTTATTCTGAATATTTGAGAAGCCTAAGATCTAAAGGAGTTTGAAATTTGAATTTCAGATCTAGGAAGCTTGGACATAGTTTTTTTTTTTTTTTTTTTTTTTTTTTTTGGGGGAATTTTTGGAGCTCCCCAAACATCAATGAAGGCAGTTGGGGCTGTCTTTTATAGGCAACATGAGATGCAATTTCAGTATTTTTTAGTTTTACATATTAGTCCCTCACTTATTAACTTGTTACTCAAGTTAGTGCACTATGTTTCTTGCAATTACAACTAAAGCCCTAGTCTAGAAGGTCCTAGAAGACTCTAATATTAACTACCATGTTCTACTCAATTCCAAATGTCTAAACTATCCCTGAACTTACACCTAAACTATAGCTATAACCAAATAATTTCCAAAGCTCTGAATTGAACTACTGAAGAGTAATCCCGACTTAAACTATTATTGAATTTATCAATTGAACCAATAACCAAATTAAACTATCTGCTAATTACACGACTAATTAAACTGAAAATGAACTAACTGGTAATTATCCTAAACTAAAGGAATACCAGAACTTGATTCAAACAAACTTAATAAAAAACAACTAACAGATTATCACAGGCTTAACTAAAATCAAACTAAAATCAGGAGTTGGAACAAATTACAATCAAACAAAGAACTAGAATTAATCAAAACAACTCAGAACACAAGATTAAAACAGTATTGACACATTAGACTGGAAATTGACCATAGTGAGAACAGGAGCAATAGAAGACAATTAAACGAAGAAAAGAAAAGAAAATTGAAACTCACTGGCACAACTAAAAATTTGGCTGCCTCTCGATTTAAAATTTGGGTGATTCTGATGCTATTTGAACGTCGTTGACACCGGATTCTTTGTGAAGAGGATGAGGAGACCTTATGGTATTGATTTGGTAGGGTTTGGAAGAATTAGGGTTTTGCCGGAAATTTTAAATTGAAATTCGAGATGTTCCGTCTAGATTTGAGGGACGGGGTTTGGGGGGTTTGAGAGAGGAGGTCTAGGCGATTCTATGGTGTTAATTTGGTTGATTTTGGATGACTTCGTGTCTTGGCCGAAAAATATCCGATATTCGACAGATTCTGGGTGTGTTTGAGAGAAACGGATGGTGGATTTGGATAGAGGAGGACGAGGGGGATCAGGGGTGTACTTTTGGTGGCGTTTGGAGACGGGCCGCCGCCGTGGGCGATTTCCGGCGGCGGAATTAAGGTGCCGGAGGGTGGTGGTAACGCCGGCGTTACAAGGGGAGGTACAAGGAGGATGGAAAATGTTTTTAGGGTTTCGGGATTTTTCAGACACTTTTATTAAAAGACCAGCATTAAACGTGGGCCGTTGGATGAGGGGTGATGGACGGCTCAGATCTAATCGACGCCAAACGGCGTCGTTTCGCCTATCCAAAAGGCAGGCCGGGTGGCTTAGGGTTTGGGCCTGGACTGGGTTAATCGAATTGGGCTAAGGGATATTTGATTAAGACGAGCCCAACTGGATTTATTATTAAGAGCCTTCTTTTTTTAATTGTTTTTTTATTTCTTTTGTGTATATTTCTTTTATTTATTTTCTGATTTTATGAAATACTAAATCAAAACTCAAAAACCAAATTGACACTAAAAAAAATTATATTTCCTGATTTCCAAATACCCTACTTTCTAATTAAACACAAATTAAAACTAAAGATGCAAAAGACCATTTTTTGTTATTTTCTTTATTTTTCCCTTAACTACTAATTAACTCTAAAATCCTAAACAAATGCCAAGTGTATTTTATATTTTTCATATGAATTAAAATACACAAATAAAATGCAAACAATTAACATAAAATATCATAAAAATCCACAAAATTGCAAAATAATGAAAGAAATCATTTTGTTTGAATTTTTGGTAATAATTCATATAGGGCAAAAATCACGTGCTCACAGCTGCCCCTCTTTGCCCGGAAACACGAAGAGTTTTCGTGCAAAGATAAATGAGCGGAAACGAACGATTTTTTCCCGTTTGAATATTCCGTGTGAAGCATTTTTGAAAACCGTCTGACCGAACCCTGTTTCAAAGGCTGCCTACATATCCTTGGCTAAAAAGGAATCAGGTCAGTGTAGTTCGGGAAGGTTTGGTAGCTGGGACTACCAGGAGCTGTGCTTTCACTGCTGTTGCTGCTGCTACTGCTCGCTGACCTCCTTATTACACCATGTAAAAATAAAAAGAAGCTAACCTAAGCTATGAGCTATCAATTACGAAAAAGTCCTATCTATGTCTTTAAACTTGCTCTTGTGTTGTCTTGAACTTGTATTCTCCCACTGGAATTCTTGCGTTGTTGCCGTGCATGGTGGTTGTAGATGTTTCGCCATTCCTCCGAGCGATGCTTGATCGCTGAGATTTGAAATATATGCCTCCATTCTCCAGGCGGGCTCCTGATTGCTGACGCTTGAAAAGTATCCCTTGTTCTCCAGGTGGGCTCCTGACTGCAACGCTTGAAGAGTATTCCCTTGTTCTCCAGGTGGGCTCCTGATTGCTGAAGCTTGAAAAGTATGCCTCTGTTCTCCAGGCGGGCTCCTGACTGCTGAAACTTGACATGTATTCCCTTGTTCTCCAGGGGGGCACCTAACATGCTGAAAGTTGAAAAGCATTTCCTTGTTCTCCAGGTGGGCTCCTGATTGCTGAAGCTTGAAAAGTATGCCTCTGTTCTCCAGGCGGGCTCCTGACTGCTGAAACTTGACATGTATTCCCTTGTTCTCCAGGGGGTCACCTGACATGCTGAAAGTTGAAAAGCATTCCCTTGTTCTCCAGGTGGGCTCCTGACTGCAACAAAATAAACAACAAAGAAAATTTTCTGCCCCAGTTTGGTAACTGGGTACAGATGTGAGCATTAAATTGAATTATTCTACCAAGAATGAGAAAGCCAAATCCTACTATCCAGAAGGTCCTGATAACTCCTAACAATTACGAGCCTAAGCTATATCTCCTAAAGGTATTAATCCCACTACATTTGTTGTCTTAAAAGGTCTTAAACTACTTCCCATTATCCAGACGGGTCCTGACAACTACTAATTAAAACACAGTGTTAACCTAAGCTGTATCTACTGAAGGTACGACTTCCACTGTATTTTGTTACCTAAGCAGGCCTTAAAACTACGTCCCATTATGCAGGAGGGTCCTGAAAATAAAAATTCAAGTCTTATCTTAGGTGTGCCAATTCTACGGCTAAATTATACTATCCTACAACAGTATCTTGTTACCTAAGGAGATCTTAGAACTGTGTCCCATTATTCAGGAGGGTCCTGATCACCACTAATTAAATCCCATCTTAGACAACCTATGTTCTTTAGGATACATTTGTGCCAAATTATGCTACTCATGCTTGTTTGGCAATTTAAACTAAGTCCCATTTTCCAGGAGGGTCCTGAGAGTTTCCAGTCATACCTGTTTGGGTGCTACCTTTTCTTACGGAGGTTTTCTCCGAAATGAACGAAATTTCTGCCCCTGTTTCAATCAAAGAAAAATCTTGTCAATTTTAAAAAATGGTGGCTAGTTGTTGGCATTCTTGCTAGGTACATCCCTGCTGCTGGGCTTTACTCTGTCTCGCTTTCCTGGACTTGCCTTGAATCCCCTCGACTTCCTGACCGAATTTCAACCCCTTGACTCTGATGACCCAAGTGTTCTGTTCCATATTGTTCTTCTTGTGTTTCTAACCCCTCTTTTGAAACTTCGCTCCTTCCCCACAATTATCCGACTAATCTACCGATGAAATCTCCAGTGGTCCTTTATGACTTACTTTGCTTTTCAACATCTTTGATATATTCTGGCCCTATCTGTACAACTAGGAAGCTGGTAGTTAGCCTTGACATTCCTTCCTTTTGTTTCGAACAGAACTGACACTGAAACATCTTAAAGATAGACCTCGAAAGAATGAAATGCAATGACCTCGAGGGTTAAGGATAAAGAGAATCCGAGAACGGATGATTTGTAATGAAGAAAG
>NC_031989.1:30630405-30637885 GCF_001879085.1 Nicotiana attenuata
TAACGGGCTGTTACATATATGTATTTAAATCAAAGACCAAATCAACCAAATGTTGGGCTAATCTAAGAAGTAATTGACTCTGAAATTGCTCTTTTGTTAATATTGATTCGAGGCAGGCTAGCAATATTGTTCCAATTTAATCCTTAGATTCGTATGACACCATATTTGACTTTTCGTTAATTTCTTCTAACAATCAGATGTCCAATTATTGATTACAAAAAGCGAAAAATACGATTTCAAGGGCACTTCCACGTATCCAATCCAAACTAACACAATGGATGGACTTGTATTATATTAAAACTCCAAATGAAATTCAACACAGCCCTAGATAAGTTATCTAATACCAAAACATCTATTAACAATCTACTAACAGTCCATTGACAGTCCATATTCTCATTAATACATCTGAAGTTATGGTTCAAATAAATCAATCACGCGAGAATTCTAAAAAAAAAAAAGCAATAACAGTAAAGTTCAGGTGCAAGCATGTATCCCTTTATCATTTATACTTCAGACTTGTGGTTTATAGGTGAAGGCAATCTTCAGCATCATTTGAGCATGAGAAAATACCTGGATTACATGAAATAGAGGAGAAGAGGAAGGTCAGCAGCAGTATTCAACAACTAATCTCAACAGGCCCCAATTTTACACCCAGAAACACACTCAAACACAGCCCGGAATAAATCGTAAGGCAACAGCAACAACAGATTTCCACAACAGACTCGATTGACCAGTTTCAACTCAAAAATAAAACCAAATAGCTCAAATTCTCCCAGCAACTCATTCAAATTGGAATCCAGAACACTCTGAAACTTCAGTGATTGTAGTTGTGCCAAAATGTGACAATCAGTGATTAAAATTCAAAAATCAGCCTAGAGAAATCGACGTACAGTACTTTTTTTTGATTTTTTGTTGTTATTCTGAATATTTGAGAAGCCTAAGATCTAAAGGAGTTTGAAATTTGAATTTCAGATCTAGGAAGCTTGGACAATATTTTTGGGGGAATTTTTGGAGCTCCCCAAACATCAATGAAGGCATTGGGGCTGTCTTTTATAGGCAACATGAGATGCAATTTCAGATTTTTTAGTTTTACATATTAGTCCCTCACTTATTAACTTGTTACTCAAGTTAGTGCACTATGTTTCTTGCAATTACAACTAAAGCCCTAGTCTAGAAGGTCCTAGAAGACTCTAATATTAACTACCATGTTCTACTCAATTCCAAATGTCTCAACTATCCCTGAACTTACACCTAAACTACAGCTATAACCAAACAATTTCCAAAGCTCTGAATTGAACTACTGAAGAGTAATCCCGACTTAAACTATTATTGAATTTATCAATTGAACCAATAACCAAATTAAACTATTCTGCTAATTACACGACTAATTAAACTGAAAATGAACTAACTGGTAATTATCCTAAACTAAAGGAATACCAGAACTTGATTCAAACAAACTTAATAAAAACCAACTAACAGATTATCACAGGCTTAACTAAAATCAAACTAAAATCAGGAGTTGGAACAAATTACAACCAAACAAACAACTAGAATTAATCAAAACAACTCAGAACACAAGATTAAAACAGTATTGACACATTAGACTGGAAATTGACCATAGTGAGAACAGGAGCAATAGAAGACAATTAAACAAAGAAAAGAAAAGAAAATTGAAACTCACTGGCACAACTCAAAATTCGGCTGCCTCTCGATTTAAAATTTGGGTGATTCTGATGCTATTTGAACGCCGTTGACACCGGATTCTTTGTGAAGAGGATGAGGAGACCTTATGGTATTGAGTTGGTAGGGTTTGGAAGAATTAGGGTTTTGCCGGAAATTTTAAATTGAAATTCGAGATGTTCCGGCTAGATTTGAGGGACGGGGTTTGGGGGGTTTGAGAGAGGAGGTCTAGGCGATTCTATGGTGTTAATTTGGTTGATTTTGGATGACTTCGTGTCTTGGCCGGAAAATTTTCGATCCGATATTCGACAGATTCTGGGTGTGTTTGAGAGAAACGGATGGTGGATTTGGATAGAGGAGGACGAGGGGGATCAGGGGTGTACTTTTGGTGGCGTTTGGGGACGGGCTGCCGCTGTGGGCGATTTCCGGCGGCGGAATTAAGGTGCAGGAGGGTGGTGGTAACGCCGGCGTTACAGGGGGAGGTACGAGGAGGATGGAAAATGTTTTTAGGGTTTGGGGATTTTTTGGACACTTTTATTAAAAGACCAGCATTAAACGTGGGCCGTTGGATGAGGGGTGATGGATGGCTCAGATCTAATCGACGCCAAACGGCGTCGTTTCGCCTATCCAAAAGGCAGGCCGGGTGGCTTAGGGTTTGGGCCTGGACTGGGATAAACGAATCGGGCTAAGGGATATTTGATTAAGACGAGCCCAACTGGATTTATTATTAAGAGCCTTCTTTTTTTAATTGTTTTTCTTTTATTTCTTTTGTGTATATTTCTTTTATTTATTTTCTGATTTTATGAAATACTAAATCAAAACTCAAAAACCAAATTGACACTAAAAAATTATACTTCTTGATTTCCAAATACCCTACTTTCTAATTAAACAAGAATTAAAACTAAAGATGCAAAAGACCATTTTTTGTTATTTTCTTTATTTTTCCCTTAACTACTAATTAACCCTAAAATCCTAAACAAATGCCAAGTGTATTTTATATTTTTCATATGAATTAAAATGCACAAATAAAATGAAAACAATTAACATAAAATGTCATAAAAATCCACAAAATTGCAAAATAATGAAAGAAATCATTTTGTTTGAATTTTTGGAAATAATTCATATAGGGCAAAAATCACGTGCTCACAGCTGCCCCTCTTTGCCCGAGAACACGAAGAGTTTTCGTGCAAAGATAAATGAGCGGAAACGAGCAATTTTTGCCCGTTTGAATATTCCGTGTGAAGCATTTTTGAAAACCGTCTGACTGAACCCTGCTTCAAAGGTTGCCTACATATCCTTGGCTAAAAAGGAATCAGGTGAGTGTAGTTCGGGAAGGTTTGGTAGCTGGGACTACCAGGAGCTGTGATTTCACTGTTGTTGTTGCTGCTGCTGCTCGCTGACCTCCTTTTTACACCATGTAAAAATAAAAAGAAGCTAGCCTAAGCTATGAGCTATGAATTACGAAAAAGTCCTATCTATGTCTTCAAACTTGCTCTTGTGTTGTCTTGAACTTGTATTCTCCCACTGGAATTCTTGCGTTGTTGTTGTGCATGGTGATTGTAGATGTTTCGCCATTCCTCCGAGCGATGCTTGGTCGCTGAGATTTGAAATATATGCCTCCATTCTCCAGGAGGGCTCCTGATTGCTGACGCTTGAAAAGTATCCCCTTGTTCTCCAGGTGGGCTCCTGACTGCGACGCTTGAAAAGTATCCCCTTGTTCTCCAGGCGGGCTCCTGATTGCTGAGGCTTGAAAAGTATTCCCTTGTTCTTCAGGTGGGCTCCTGACTGCAACAAAATAAACAACAAAGAAAATTTTCTGCCCCACTTTGGTAACTGGGTACAAATGTGAGTATTAAACTGAATTATTCTACCAAGAATGAGAAAGCCAAATCCTACTATCCAGAAGGTCCTGATAACTCCTAACAATTACGAGCCTAAGCTATATCTCCTAAAGGTATTACTCCCACTACATTTGTTGTCTTAAAAGGTCTTAAACTACTTCCCATTATCCAGGCGGGTCCTGACAACTACTAATTAAAAGATAGTGTTAACCTAAGCTATATCTACTGAAGGTACGACTTCCACTGTATTTTGTTACCCAAGCAAGCCTTAAAACTACGTCCCATTATCCAGGAGGGTCCTGAAAATCAAAATTCAAGTCTTATCTTAGGTGTGCCAATTCTACGGCTAAATTATACTATCCTACAACAGTATCTTGTTACCTAAGGAGATCTTAGAACTGTGTCCCATTATTCAGGAGGGTCCTGATCACCACTAATTAAATCCCATCTTAGACAACCTATGTTCTTTAGGATACATTTGTGCTAAATTATGCTACTCATGCTTGTTTGGCGATTTAAACTAAGTCCCATTTTCCAGGAGGGTCCTGAGAGTTTCCAGTCATACCTGTTTGGGTGTTACCTTTTCTTACGGCGGTTTTCTCCGAAATGAACGAAATTTCTGCCCCTGTTTCAATCAAAGAAAAATCTTGTCAATTTTTAAAAATGGTGGCTAGTTGTTGGCATTCTTGCTAGGTACATCCCTGCTGCTGGGCTTTACTCTGTCTCGCTTTCCTGGACTTGCCTTGAATCCCCTCGACTTCCTGACCGAATTTCAACCCCTTGACTCTGATGACCCAAGTGTTCTGTTCCATATTGTTCTTCTTGTGTTTCTAACCCCTCTTTTGAAACTTCGCTCCTTCCCCACAATTATCCGACTAATCTACCGATGAAATCTCCAGTGGTCCTTTATGACTTACTTTGCTTTTCAACATCTTTGATATATTCTGGCCCTATCTGTACAACTAGGAAGCTGGTAGTTAGCCTTGACATTCCTTCCTTTTGTTTCGAACAGAACTGACACTAAAACATCTTAAAGATAGACCTCGAAAGAATGAAATGCAATGACCTCGAGGGTTAAGGATAAAGAGAATCCGAGGACGGATGATTTGTAATGAAGAAAGAAGAGAATGAGACTTATCTGAGTGGAACAGCTGATACCATTGAGCATGCCATGCATTTTGGATTAATCAACCCAGTCTGTCTAACCAATCAACTTTCGATTGCCACATTTGTTGTTCCGGGTTTTCACAACCTAATCTTCACCCAAACCTAAACCTTGCTCGTCGTGCAATGTCTTGAGCAGCTTTTGACCACATACTTGTCTCATTTGCCTATCTGAACAACTCACCTTCGCCTTACGGTGCCCGTGAGGGTTTTCACCAATAAGACTCTCTCATTTTGATTTCTCTCAACTCACTTCGCCTTACGGTGCCCGTGAGGGTTTTCACCAATAAGACTCTCTCATTTTTATCATTTTTCCCCTGCACCGGAGTGTTGCCCCTGACGTGAATCACTTTTACTTGCTCGTATTGGCACTTCCTGAAGATTGATAAAAAGGTCTTTCTTTGGAGCGTAATACAGGCTTTTGGATAGGGTTAGAAAGAAAGGGTATAAAAGGCTCTAAAACAATTCAATAAGGGTTCACAACTACAACTTTCGGAATCAACTTTCTTGCACAACCATAATTGCTGCCCCAGTTCCTTTCGTGGGGACTTTTGGGATTTTGTTTTGATGTGACTGAACCCCAAGGAGAGGCTGCCTACGTACCCTTTCGGGATCAAGTCGAACGTAGTTCAGGTCATAGGAATTACTTTGCTGTTGCAATCTTTCCTTTTCTTCCACTTTCTTTTCTTTCTTTTCATTTCTTTTTTTCTTTTCTTCATTTTTCTTTTCTCTCTTTTTTTTCTTTTCCCTTTTTCTTTTTTTTTTCCTTTTCTTTCCGTTGGACTGTGTTTTCTTATTTCTTCACTGATTTTCCTTGCTCGAGCTTCCGAGTTGTTATTGATTCCGAAAGAGGGGTACGAAAGAAAGTAAATGAGGCTCAAAAGGGGTAACAAAGGATAAAGTGTTTGGATAGCAGAACAAAATGCCTTCGTCATTTCAATCTCAAAAATATGCCAAATACAATAAAGTACAATTAAACCAAGAAATCATACATAGTATCGCTTGACTGCATCAGAGTTGATAGCCATTTCTACACATTTTCCTTCCACATCTGTCAAATATAATGCGCCATTGGACAACACTCTGGTTACAACAAATGGCCCCTGCCAGTTCGGGGCGGACTTTCCTTTTGCCTCAGCCCAATGAGGTAAGATACGTCTCAACACCAATTGCCCTACTTCGAACTTCCGCGGACGCACTTTCTTGTTATATGCTCTTGCCATTCTCTGTTGGTACAACTGACCGTGACATACTGCTGCCAATATCTTTTCGTCAATCAAACTTAGTTGTTCCAAGCGGGCTTTAACCCATTCAACATCGCAACTTCCGCCTCGGCAATAATCCGAAGGGACGGGATTTCGACATCTACGGGTATTACTGCTTCAGTTCGTACACCAGTGAATAAGGAGTCGCCCCTACTGAAGTGCGAACAGTAGTGCGGTAGCCTAACAGGGTGAAAGGTAACTTCTCATGCCATTGTCTGGACCCTTCTACCATTTTTCGAAGTATTTTCTTGATGTTCTTGTTAGCTGCTTCGACTGCTCCATTTGCCTTAGGACGATATGGGGTGGAATTGCGGTGCGTGATCTTAAGTTGCTGGCATGTCTCTGCCATCAAATGACTGTTGAGGTTGGCCCCATTGTCCGTGATGATTGCCTTCGGGATTCCGAACCGACAGATGATGTTCGAATGCACAAAATCGACCACTGCCTTCTTGGTCACAGATTTGAAGGTTTTTGCTTCAACCCACTTAGTGAAATAATCAATAGCTACCAGAATGAACCTGTGCCCATTTGACGCCGCTGGCTCGATCGGCCCAATGACGTCCATTCCCCAAGCAACGAAAGGCCATGGTGCTGACATCGTATGCAATTCGGATGGTGGAGAATGAATCAAATCTCCATGTACCTGACATTGATGACACTTGCGCACGAAACTAATGCAATCTCGTTCCATAGTAAGCCAATAATAACCTGCTCGGAGAATCTTCTTTGCCAATACATATCCACTCATATGGGGTCCACAAACTCCCGCATGTACCTCGGTCATGATAACTGTAGCATGTTTAGCATCTATGCATCTCAACAATCCAAGATCTGGAGTTCTCTTGTACAATACTCCTCCACTAAAGAAAAATCCGCTTGCCAAGCGTCGGATTGCTCTCTTTTGATCCCCTGTAGTTTGTGCTGGGTACACGCTCATCCGGAGGTATTATTTGATATCATGGAACCACGGATCACCGTCAAGCTCTTCTTCCACCATGTTACAATAAGCATGCTAATCTCGGACCTGAATCTGTAACGGGTCCACATAAGCCTTGTCTGAATGATGCAACATTGACGCCAAAGTGGCCAAAGCGTCGGCAACCTCATTGTGAATCCTTGGAATATGCCTGAAGTCTATTGATTGAAACCGTTGACAAAGTTCATGCAAACACTGCCGGTATGGTATGAGCTTCAAATCTCGTGTCTCCCATTCACCCTGAATCTGGTGTACCAGAAGATCTGAGTCACCCATGACCAAGATTTCCTGGACACCCATGTCTATAGCCAATCTCAAACCCAAGATACATCGCTTCGTATTCAGCCATGTTATGGTGCAATAGAAACGAAGTTGAGCAGTGACAGGGTAGTGTTGCCCTGTCTCAGAAATCAGTACCGCTCCTATCCCGACACCCTTGGCGTTGGCAGCTCCATCAAAGAACAGTTTCCATCCTGGCTTCTCGACTTGTTCTAATTCTTCAACATGCATTATCTCCTCGTTGGGGAAATATGTTTTCAAAGGCTCATATTCAT
>NC_031989.1:30637985-30652741 GCF_001879085.1 Nicotiana attenuata
TTTATTTTACTGTGCAGCAGTATAAAGACTACCTATTTTCAGTATTTACTCCGTTCCTCGTTGAAGAATGGCATGAAGTTTCACTGGAAGCTGGTTGACATGCCTAATCAGCCCGGTTAATCCAAAAACTTGCATACTCTATAACAAAACAATATCTCACAACTCATCAAGTTGCTTGAATGGCTTACTATATATGTAACTCAGTAACTAAACGATAATAGCAGCTGTCAAGATGCAGATTCAAAGATAATACTTTCCACTCAAGCCCCTTAACTTTAGACTTTTCCAACACGAAGCACAGTAGACAGAGACAGGAACCAGCATCCTCAATGCATAGTATATGAAACCCTAGTATTACTAGTATATACTTAAGGGTAAACTAGTAAATTAGTAAACCCTTATTGGGTTATCAGTTTACCCAATAACAGAATTGCTAAACCGAGCCTGAACCGATAACCCAATAAAAATTTTTTTTACCCGTTACCGAACCGTTAACCCAATAACCCGATACCGATAACCCAATAAGTAATTAACGGTTTGGGTTATCGGTTTTACCCGATATGTTGGCCCAAGTTCAGATGAAGTTTTGAAGATTGACAAAATGAACTCAGTCATGAACCAGGTCCATCACATGAGACAGACACGGTGTTGATATACTTATACATGTGACATACGTGTGAAGATAAGTCTCAAGGGTCAGCAACAATATCTTCTGAGGTGATCGAAAAGGTTGCATAGGATAAGGAGTTGAAGTCTCCTTATGTGAAGAGAACTACATCCGGATCAAGAATAAGGATTGGAGTTTGAATTGTTATAGGACTCGAATTTGATGAAGGATCAGCAATTCGAGTTTTAATCAAACTCTGATTACTAACTCTATAAATAATAATGATTTTTCTCTTTTACATGGTTGCACACAAACGCAGAAGTGAAACTAAATTGAAGAGCAAAATAGCAAGGCTTTTTGCAAGCAATTTACGTGAGATTCAAGTGTGCATTCCTGAAGCTACTTGGACAAGATAGAAGAACCAATTCCATTGTGTCTTTCTTTTATTCTAGTTCAATTGTAGTAGGTGTTTTAAAATTGTACCTTTCAGCTTTCATAGAAGCAATTGTATTAGGTACTTTGAGTATTCAAGTTAGAGTTAACTTGAAAGTGTCGCAGCAGTTGAGGCTATGTGCCACACTAGGATTAGAGTTTAATCCTTAGGTTTACAAGAGTTTTGTAAATGCTGTTTTGGCTCAGTGATTTTAGTGGAAGTTTGGGAAAATCCTACTGAGTAGTAGGTCGTGGTTTTTTTCACCTTTTGAGCCAGGTGTTTTCCACGTAAAAATCTCTGAGTTCTTTACTTTATGCATTCTTAATTCCGCAAACAGTCTTAATAAGTACATCTAGAAGAACCAGGTTCTTCTAGTGCGAAAATTAGGTACCACACAAATCACCCCCCCCCCCCCCGCTCTTGTGTGGTATTGACGTCTAGAACATCACGATATATGCCCACTCCTAGCGGTCCACAGAGAGAAGATTCAGAGTGTTGCCAAATCTAGGTTCGAAGATCAATGCGGTCCGCACTCCATTTCATGCGGACCGCACTAGAAGCCACCGCGGCCGCACACGATTCTGTGCGGTCCGCAGTGCCCAACTTCAGAGAGCAGTTTTGTCAAGTCAGAGCCCTAGTGCGGCCACACGCGATTTTGTGCGGTCCGCACTAACCCCGCAGGGGTATTTTTGTCCAGATTTGTCAGCTTAGTATAAATAGCTTCTTTTCCATTTTTAGGTTAAGCAGAGAGTTAGAACTGAAGGTCGCGCTCGTGACTTCCGTTTCTTTAGCTATTTTGGGCAATTTTATCTTCATTTCAACATTGAATCTTCAAGTTTAATTTAGTAATTAATTAATATGAGTTTTTCTTCATCTATTTCTTTGTTTCTTTCTCTAGTTATGAGTAGCTAGACCCATCCGCTAGGGTTGTGGCTCAACCCTAGTGTGGGTAATTGATGGGTCTTGTATTTTAGAGTTTGATTGACTATGGGTGTTTGATATTTGGGCTAATTTCATATTTAATTGCTAAATTAGTGGTTGCAAACACTAGTTTGTGTTTAGTTGACTTTTGCTCTTCTTGAGAAAGAGAGCCTAAGTCTCTAGAATTAGTCCAACAAGGAATTGGGGCGTACTCAAGAGAATTGATAGCCCTAATTAAAGGGTTAAACCGAGAGATCGTAATACCCGACTTTATCCTCAATTGCTTGTGCAATTTCGCATACCCAATTGGTCTTGAGAAAGTCAATTCAGGCACTCGAACTACCGAGAGGTATAGAGTGAGTAGAATCGAGCGATGGTTATATCATACTCCCCAATTGTGTCAATCTAGCTTTAGACTCAAGATTCTGTCAATTGACCACCTAGGCGAAAGTCACTACCCTAGTGCCCTTTAATTATTTGAACAACTTGCAATAGTTTAATCCTAGCTTATAGTAGTTTAATTGAGCATTGTAGTTTATAGAATTAGAATCATAATTAAAACCCAAAAATGTGTAGAAGTGGAATTTGGAGCAAATACACAACTCCACTTTAGATAGACACCCAACTCTAATATCTAGCTACTTGTGGAATTCGGTCCCGACCCTAAATCGAGTAAAAGCTGCTTCGACCTCTCTCGTTACTTAATAGTAGTGCAGGGTTGGATGTGATCAGTAGAGTACAAAACCGTTATTACAACGGTAAATTCAGACCTATAAGGAGGAATGTATAATATTATGTGACATTTGAAAAGTGGTACTATTAATGTTGATTATGTTAAATCGTGTGATAATCTTGCATATACACTGACTAAGGCCTTAGCAAGAGAAAGGGTCTGGAGTACATCGAGGGGGATGGGATTGAAGCCCATAAACTCATAAGTCATATATGAGGAAACCCAACCTGGGGACTAGAAATCCTATAACCAGGTTCAATCGAATCATATGATGGCTTGGTTTGAAATGCACTATTTTTATTATTGTTCCATCCCTATGGTGTGAGTGCATTTATCCTGTAACGATTTGCGAGGTTGAGTTTTTTATTAACTCTTAATGAAAATCTGAAGCTCGTATGAGTGGGGTGTTAGAGTTACAGGAGCACCCTTGACAGATTTCACCTATGTGACTATGGAAGTAGGCCGATTCTTATGAGAATTGGGCTTGTTCTCAAAAACACTCATGTTATGTCTACACCTTGATTATTATGTGTAAGCAGTGATACTTTATTTCCCTAAAACAGTCATAGTTCAAGTCTGAGACCACTACTGACTCTGGAATAGAGATCGTTGTTTTACAGTGGAGGTTCAATGAAGAGCACACCTTCATTATGCATAATAGTCTCCCTTCAACTGGTAAACTCTCTTATTTTAATATTAAAATGAGTGGGGGAATGTCGGTGTTATTGCATTTTAGTATTAAAATTATAATATTAAAGTGCATTATTTCTTGTGAGATAGCGGTATAAATTGGCAAGAAAGTGGTCATTATTTTGGTGTAACTCTTGAAATCACTAATGCCACGATTTACCACTAATTACCTACTAAATATAAAATTTTGTAACCACCAACCACATTCTATAACTTTATTGTGCCACTATCTTATTATTTATTTCAAGGAAGAGATTCTACACCTATAAATTGTGGTGTTTCTTCTTTGTGTTGAGTATAAGAAAAGTGTTATGGTGTACATGAAAAAGGTGTGGTTGGTATTGTGAAAAAGAGAGTTAAGAGATGGAGAAAATCTAAGTCTCCAATCTATTCTCTACAAAAGAGAATGTTATTTTTGTTGAAGGAAGGTGTTTATTTTGGTGGAGCTTTGGACTCAACAACTTGTCCAGAATTTGTTCGAGTCATACGACGTTGTCAAGCTGTTGTATCCTAGAGGGGACAAGTCATGAGTATTACTGCTGGACCGGTGAAGATGCTACCGCAGTGGGCTTGAATCTCCTTAAAGAGAGCGAGATATCTGCGCCTCAGCCTGGAGAATATTTATTTATCTTTCTTCATCTTATTTTTTAACTGTAATTACCTGTAATTTCACCAATAATTTTAAGGAGATTCATTTTTTTATGTAGTTGAAAATAATGGATATCAAGGTAGAAGTTCACCCTCTTTAAGAGATAAAAAGGCAAAGTATTTTTCTACTTACTTAACTCAAGCGAAGGAAAGGTAAAAAAGTTTACCTTATATTTTTATGAATATGTGATTATATTATCTATGATTATGCATTTTCATAATTCTAGAAACGGCCCGGGGTAAAAAAAAAAAAAGAAATTCTTGCATGAAAAATTTGAATATTCATGCATGAGTGAAAGTTGATTAAATCAATAATTGTGATAAGTGAATCTATGATAAGTCTTGGAATAATTCACATAATATTTTCTACCTCTATATTGATGATTTATTAATATTTGGCTTAACATGAATGTTATTGGAGAAACTAAAAGAATGCTTAATAGTCATTTTGATATGAAAGATTTGGGTGAGGCAAATTTCATTCAACAACAACAACAATAAACCCAGTTTGATCCCAACATGTGGGGTATGGGGAGGGTAGTCTGTACGCAGACCTTACCCCTACCTAATGCAGGTAGAGAGGCTGTTTCCAATAGACCCTCGGCTCAAGAAGGGCAAGAAGAGGAAGAGGAGAGCAAGGAAGGAAGAAAGATGGAAGAGAAGCAAATTTCATTCTTGAAATGAAAATTACTAGAACATGTGATGAAATTTTCATTGACCAGTCACATTATGTTAGAGAAAATTTTGAAAAAATAAAAATTTTGTTGATTGCAAGTATGTTTTAACTCCTTTTGATTCAAATGTTATTTCCTGTACAAAGTGATAATGATGTGATAAATCAAAAGGAGTATGCTAGCTTTTGAAAGCTTGAGAATATGTGACTGATTACACTTGATTTGAGATTGTATGCGCAGTATAAGTACTTAGCAGGTTTACCAGCAAGGCAGGTAATAAATATTGACATGCCATAACAAGAGTTATGAGGTATTTACTTGGTACAAAAACCTATGGTTTATCTTATAAAAAATATCCTGATGTACGTGAAGGCTTTTCTAATGTAGATTGGAACATTTTATCTTTTGAGAGGTGGTGCTATTTGTTGGAATCAAAAAAGCAAACAGTAATTACTAACTCTACCATGGAGGCTGAGCTAATTGCTTTAGATTTAGCTAGCGAGGAAGCGAATTGGTTGAGATATTTATTATTTCAAATTCCTTATTTTGAAAGATCAAGTTGTTCCTATTTTAATTCATTGTGATAGCACCGCTGCTATTGGTAGAGTACAAAACCGTTATTACAACGGTAAATTCAGACCTATAAGGAGGAAAGTATAATATTATGTGACATTTGAAAAGTGGAACTACTAATGTTGATTATGTTAAATCGTGTGATAATCTTGCATATACACTGACTAAGGCCTTAGCAAGAGAAAGGGTCTGGAGTACATCGAGGGGGATGGGATTGAAGCCCATAAACTCATAAGTCATATATGAGGAAACCCAACCCGGGGACTAGAAATCCTATAACCAGGTTCAATCGAATTATATGATAGCTTGGTTTGAAATGCACTATTTTTATTATTATTGTTCCATCCCTATGGTGTGAGTGCATTTATCATGTAACGATTTGCGAGGTTGAGTTTTTTATTAACTCTTAATGAAAATCTGAAGCTTGTATGAGTGGTGTTAGAGTTACAGGAGCACCCTTGACAGATTTCACCTATGTGAGTATGGAAGTAGGCCGATTCTTATGAGAATTGGGGGATGGGATTGAAGCCCATAAACTCATAAGTCATATATGAGGAAACCCAACCCGGGGACTAGAAATCCTATAACCAGGTTCAATCGAATTATATGATAGCTTGGTTTGAAATGCACTATTTTTATTATTATTGTTCCATCCCTATGGTGTGAGTGCATTTATCATGTAACGATTTGCGAGGTTGAGTTTTTTATTAACTCTTAATGAAAATCTGAAGCTTGTATGAGTGGTGTTAGAGTTACAGGAGCACCCTTGACAGATTTCACCTATGTGAGTATGGAAGTAGGCCGATTCTTATGAGAATTGGGCTTGTTCTCAAAAACACTCATGAAAACCGGGATAGCACAAGGTCGTAATGTGCTGGTTAATAAAGCTCATGTCTACACCTTGATTATTATGTGTAAGCAGTGATACTTTATTTCCCTAAAACAGTCATAGTTCAAGCCTGAGACCACTACTGACTCTGGAATAGAGATCGTTGTTTTACAGTGGAGGTTCAATGAAGAGCACACCTTCATTATGCATAATAGTCTCCCTTAAACTGGTAAACTCTCTTATTTTAATATTAAAATTAGTGGGAGAATGTTGGTCTTATTGCATTTTAATATTAAAATTATAATATTAAAGTGCATTATTTCTTGTGAGATAGTGGTATAAATTGGCAAGAAAGTTATCATTATTTTGGTGTAACTCTTGAAACGACTAATGCCATGATCTACCACTAATCACCCACTAAATATAAAATTTTGTAACCATCAACCACGTTCTATAACTTTATTATGCCACTATCTTATTATTTATTTCAAGGAAGAGATTCTACACCTATAAATTGTGGTGTTTCTTCTTTGTGTTGAGAATGAGAAAAGTGTTATGGTGTACATGAAAAAGGTGTGTTGGTATTGTGGAAAAGAGAGTTAAGAGAAGGAGAAAATCTAAGTCTCCAATTTATTCTCTACAAAAGAGAATATTATTTTTGTTGAAGGAAGATGTTCATTTTGGTGGAGCTTTGGACTCAACAACTTGTCCAGATTTGTTTGAGTCATACGACGTTGTCAGGCTGTTGTATCCTGGAGGGGACAAGTCAAGAGTATTATTGTTGGACCGGTGAACATGCTACCGCAGTGGGCTTGAATCTCCTTAAAGAGAGCGAGATATTCGCGCCTCAGCATGGAGAATATTTATTTATTTTTCTTCATCTTATGTTTCAACTGTAATTAATTATAATTTCACCAACAATATGTGTGTGTGTGTGTGTGTGTGTATATATATATATATATATATATATATATATATATATATATATATATATATATATAATGTATTTAATCACTTAGAGTCGTTTGGGATTACTATTTCAGCTTCAGGCAGATATAAGTTATCTCGGTACTATTTTTAATCCTAGAATAACTTATCTCAGAATTAGTAACCAAACAAGGAATAAAATGGTATTAAAGTTTGATCCCAGGATTATTTTTGTTTATATATCATACCAACGACCCCTTAAGGTATTACCAAAATTACAGCACCATGTACCTGAAGGATTGCATATATGTGTTCGTAACACGCAGCGGAAGACAATAACAATCCTATGCTGATCTTTTCGTGTTTAAAATTTATTTACATGTCAAAGATCGGATCTGAGACGTACCTGGTAAAGATAGCCTCGTTTCAGAATTTTCTTCGATAGTGTGAAGACTCTATGCGTATTGCTATCGGCTCTTTGATCAATGAAACCCGCGAACAAATTGAACAAAGAATATTGTGTTGAAATTTTTCTCAATCTCAACTCAAAGATAGAAGAGCAAGAAACACTTTTCTTGTAATTGTATTTTCTCTCTTGGCTTTGTATTGCACTTTCATTTTCACAAAGTGGGTTTCTTCTCAAGATTTAATAATGCGGCAAATTTTCTCCATCACCCTTTATATATCATCACCTATAAATCCTTTTCCTATTTGGTTAAGGTAATAACTTACTTAGGGTAAAAGATTATACCTAAATAACTTTTTTGGAAATTTTCAATGGAAAATTGAATTCTCATTCAAATTGGCATGCGACTGCCAAGTCCTTATGGACTTTCCATAAGATCCAATTCCAAATTGGATTATAATTTATAAGTACTAATAGTATTTTATATTAAAAAATTCTAATACCATTCTTAATGGCCTAAAGTAGCCGCATGTTCTTAATGGACTTCTTTTTAATCCAATTTAAAATAGGATTTACTTAGAAGCCTTCATTAGTATTTATATACATATCTTAAACAAATAAAATATCAATCATATCTCTCTCTCTCTCACACACACACACACACACACATATATATATATATATATATATATATATATATATATATATTAGATATATTTTAATTTTCTATTCCAAATAGAAAACTTCAATTTGTTCACAATATTAATTATATCCTTTGTACTAGCAAAGAATGCAATAATATTTCATTTGAATTAATAACTCTATTTGACTAATTAAATTCTTTAATTTAATTATCAAATAATAAAGTAATTAATCCTTTAGCAAAGATCAGAACACTCGTTAGTGTGCGACCCCATAGGTTCAATACTAAGCCGGTAGTAAATTGATCACATCAATATCTAATCAAGGGTGGCGTCTAGTAACACTCCTTAACGACCGGATAGCATGAAGTATACAATTTACTCTCAAAAACCAGTAGAAGAATAAAGTAATATTTCCTTCTGTCCTTATAGCTCCGAGTCACCCTAGGATATGGTTCAACTGTCAAGTCCTAATAGGCGACCAACTATGTGTTCATGTCAAATATAATCGACCATTGAATGACCTAAGAAACTCTTTTCTTCTTTCATTCAATCAACCTGGCCAAGGTCTTAGTTTGGTCATTTATAATTCATGACAACATGGAGCTTAAACTCATTACCAAGAGTTGACAGTTTCCATCTTGATCAATCACTAATTCTACAACACTTAATCATACCCAATATCCTTTCAACTATCGCCCTAGGGCCATAAGTGTCTGGTATCAAAGTACAATAAATAACTTGTTAATTACTATGACGATCTAAGATTAAAGGAAACTCTTACATCACATTCTTCAAGAGAATATCCTATTGACAGTTTATGGTAATTCTAACAATTAGGAATTATCCAATGAGTCGGTTCAATGATCATATCTCTATATGCATCATCTATTTATGTGATTTAGTTACTGAGATCGGCTAATCTTTATCCAATAAAGATGATTACGTAAATATTGATCTAACCGGATTACTAATGTCCAAATTAATAATCCTACGATCAAGAACAAATTTAAATTAAATTATAAGAAACTTTTACTTTCATTATCATGATCTCCATCACGATGACAAGTCTCAAAATTTAATCAAGGACTTTATCAAGTTAATCAAACAATTAACAATAACTATGATAAAAGAATATCAAATGCCATATATTTTTATATCAAATAACGTTCATAAAAATATATTCAAATTATCAAATATGAGATTGGATCTTGGGTATATCTACGATATCCCTAACAGTACCATGTGGAGCATTGTTGCTCCCGAATGTCATAGAGTTAGCACCTAAGTTATTATTACAGACGTTAGAGACATTAGTTTGTCTTATGGTGCCCTAAACTACTGCCGTTTCTCATTTTTAAAAGTTTCAGGACGCATCCTGTTTGCATATTGTTACTATTTAATATGTACCCACATTTTTACAAAATTATTTAAGAAGAATTATTCCAAATAGTCGTCCATCAAATCGCTTAAACTAAATAGTCGGTGAAGGTATGACATATACATAATATGTGTATTATACATGTATAATTGTGTATAATTTATGTATAAGAGTAAAAAAAGTAAATAATGAATATAACTGGCTATTTGTGTTAAGATCCCATTATTTAATATGTAATCAGTTGTAACAAATAACAGGCAAAACACACTATCTTCTCCTCCTCCTCCTTCCCCATGGTCATTGTTGGTTAATTTTGAATGGAGATGGGGATACAGCCAGAGATATAAAATTAATTATATATTGACTATAAACAGATAACCCAAGGTTCTGCTCCAACCGTTCTGCTCTATGACTAAATCTCGACTATAGATGATATGAAGTCTGGTTGCTAGTTGTCTTAGAGGCAATTAACTTATTAAGAAGTACCAGTAAAAACGTAATCAGATGCGGATCTAGAATTTAAACTCTATGGGTTAAACCTTTAAGATTAAGTTGTCCGTGCAATTGTGATTAATAATGTGGGCACAAGGTGCATGAGCATATGGTTTATGAATTGGGACTCGTGGCTTATGATACGGGGCTGAGTGTTGGCAAGTCAAGAATTCCCATACCCAGAAGATGAAAGTAGCAGATATGAGTATGCTGAGTATGAAGATTAAGAATGAAGATATTTGGGAGAAGGTGGGCGTGGCTCCCATAGACGACAAGATGCGGGAAGCGAGACTTAGATGGTTCGGGCACGTGCGGAAGAGAAGCCAAGATGCCCCGGTTACGAGGTGTGAGCGTTTTGGCTTTGACGGGTACGAGAAGAGGTAGAGGGCGGCCTAAGAAGTATTGGGCTGAGGTGATAAGGCAGGACATGGCACGACTTCAGATTTTTTAGGACATGGATCTAGATAGGAAGGTGTGGAGATCGAACATTAGGGTGGATGGTTAGGAGGGAGTCGAGCGCTTTTCTTCTTTCGTATCGGGTGTGGGGCTAGCATGTTAGGGTGTTGTCTTTGGGTTGTCAGTGGTGTAAGTTTGTGTCCGCACTATTTTTCTAATTTTTTCATAGTACGATGACTCTATTACTGGTTGTTACTATTGCTTTTCCTTCCATTTTCTATTCCCTACGATGCTAATATTATCTCTCTGATTTTTGTTGTTGTCACCATTCTATTATCTTTTTTTTGTCTTCTTGAGCTTAGGGTCACTCGGAAATAACTTCTTTATATGTCCGGGATAGGGGTAAGGTCTGCGTACATTCTACCCTCCCCATACCCACTTGTGAAAAATTTATTGGGTTGTTATTGTTGTTGTTGGCTTGTGATTATGAAATGAGGTATTTCAGAGTAATTTTGTTGTGAAACTTGTATTAGAACGGTTTGATTATTCGGTTTTTATTGCCTTGGCTTCATATCTATTATTTTTTGTAATTTTGATAAAGTTTTATACATAAATTTATACTCCGCAATAAAAATACTGAGTTCGGTTGAACCTGGTACTAAAGAGCTGGATCCGCCCCTGAGCGTAACTCGAGTTTACATAAAAAGTGTTGTTATGTATTCGTGCCTTGATTTCGTAAATGAAAAATGAGTTTAAATTAAGTGATCAATGTTGGAATATCTTAAAAACATTGGTAAATCATCGTTGTTGCAAAATAGGATCGTTTTGTTTATTATTATTTTGACAAATGATGATTGAAGTTTGTTTTTTACGATATTTGAAATTTATGTTTCATTTGAATTTATTTGGAGTAAATTTAAATATTACATCGTGTATAAAATTGTTAAAATTCTATGAACAATTCTTTTAAATTGTCTCAAATTAGGCTTTGGCAAGTTTAGTCATAGGCGCATGAAATCCGGTCACGCTCTCCCAACTTCAGACACAAAAAAATTGCGTAGAGTGTCCCCTAATAAGATTGGTCGTAGCTGAATGTCTTTGTAATTGGCGATATTTAATAAATTAACTCTGTCTCTTTCCCTTGTGTGCCAAATGATATACTATTTATCTATGCAGTTTCTTCTTCTCAATCTCTTATTCTTTACTAAGACCACTATAATTCTTCAATTTTGAACGTTTAAAGTTTTTGTGTGGGGTTAAAAATTCAAACTTAATAGCTAATTACAACTAAAATCGTCTGAGTGTTGAGTGTTTATGATTAAACTTTTAGTTTAAATGATAATTTAGCGATTTGCTTAAAAATCTCAAAACTCTGTTGACTATTAAAAAGTGTTTGAATAAAATAAATTGTGCCGTCTTGATTTAATGTTATTTTGCTAAATTGATGATTCGGGATAAACTCCACTCATTTGGTAGAGAAATCCCTCAATAATTCGTTTTCTAACTACATTTAACTCATTTCCCAATTGCAAAGCGGGAATTCAACTCAAAAAACTTCCACTATCCACAGAGATCAACAGTAGCATCCTCCAACAATGCGAGGCGCCGGACGACGCCGGACGAACTCTGTAGCACCGGATTGGCGACATCCACCGCCGACTCCGACCGCCACGATGGCAAACGACCCAAGGCAATTTATCGCCACCGGCGGCCGTGATTCCGACGCAAGCTTCGCCAGTAGTCGGCCGTCATCTGCCGGTGTAAACTCCCGGTCCGCCGCTATCCCTATCTCCGACCGCTCCTATCAACTCAACGCCATCCGTACGATCAACGCTTACCTTTCCTCTCACTCTCTCCCTTTTACTCTCAAACCCCCTCTCCCTTCTGCTAAAGATATTACCGAAACCCTAAAATTCATTCTCTCTCGCTTTGGACTTAACCCGTCAGAATCACAAAAACTCGACGATGATCTCCAAACCCTACTAAAAAACCTAAACTGCCCCGTAAAAGTGAACAAATCTGCATTACGTGCCCCTGGGACGCCTCATTCGTGGCCTAGTCTACTTGCAGCGATTCACTGGCTTGTTCAGCTCGGTAAATTTGATGATTACCGGTTGAGTACCCGAGCTCAACAGCTTGCTTCGGAGAATAAGGTGTTTAGGTATACTGTTGAGAATTATTCTCATTACATTAGGGGAGAAGATAAAGAAGCAGATGACTTGGATAGTCAATTTATGCTGGAGTTGGAACAAGAAAAGGCGCGATTGGTTGCGGATGTGAATGCATCGGAGGAGAATTTGAAGGCACAAGAGGCGAAGTTGGAGGCGCTGAAGAATGGGCCGTCGGAGAGAGAGGTGTTGGAGAATGAGAAGAGTGCGTTGGAGGAAGATGTCAAGAAGTTTCATTCTATCATTGAACAGTTACAAGGGCGTATAACGACTGTGGAGAGGTCATTGGAGGAGCAAGTGAAAGGGTTGGAGACTAAGGTTGCTGAGAAGGAGAGCATTTATGCGGAGAACGAGGAGTTGAAGAAGAAGGTGGAGGAGCAAGGGATTAATCCCAGGGATGCAGATAGGATGAAGAGGGAGTTGCATGCTTTGGAAAGAGATATTGCAGATATTGAGAACCAGAGGATAGAATGGGAGGAGAAGGGTTGGGACCTCGACTCTGCCATTGGGAACATGTACAAGAAGCTTGAGGAGCTAATGATCGAGTGCAACCAATCTATCAGGAGGTTTTCATACTCTCTCCTGTTGTTTATTGTTGTTAGAGAAAACATTGACTTAATTTATGTTTGACAGACCTTATAAAAAAAATTACAATTGACACAATGAAATTAAAACATATAGTAATCTAAAGTTTTTTATTCTTTGGGCATGGATTTATTTTGCTACTATGGATAGTTTTGTTGGATTAAATGGAGCTCTAAGAGTATGAGTGAGTGTTAATAGTGGAAGTGTCCATTGCAACATGTTTAGCGTCCATTGCCTCCATATTGGATCCTCAGCAGATAATTTATGTGACTGATAAATGGATTGCAGTTTACTTATTGTGATGTATGAGAATCCCAACTTCGCCCGTCTGCTGTTTCCACCAACTTTCACTTGAGACATGAATGAGGAATATTATGCTAGTCAGAAGGCAATAAGGCTAATGGTTCTCGAATTTAATTTTTCCAATCACTCTTGCTAGAAATTAAGGCTGCATCATGCCTGACTGGAAATGCTGTGTTGGATTTGAATTTCATATTTACATCAATAACTTGGTCTTTCATGAAGAATATCCTTTATAACATATTCACATTTGATATCTTATTTATTTTTGTTGTTGGATTATGCGGCAATTATTGATGGTATTTTCTGTTGTTCTTTTGTTTTGCATAGCTTCATCCAGATATGCTTACTTCTCATCCGTTATTATCCCATTATTTGGAGAAATTAAGAGCCTTGTTTCTCTTGTATAGCCACCTGAATTTGTCAGATTACCCTAGTGTTGCTTGTGAAACAGATTTGAATTGTGGAAAGTTCAGGTGCATCATCTGTTCTATTTAATTGCATCACTTTCTTAATTTGGCCAATTTCATGGACCAAATATCCAGTACCCCTTGTGAAAAAGGTTTTGATGAGAGTGCCTATATGCAGCAATTTGTTTCTCAGATTACCTATGCATTCTTGTTGCTGGTTGAAAACTTCTTACTTCTTTTTCTTTTCCATAAGTTATACTTCGTCTGAATCTTTTTAAATGACGTGGGTTAGTTCTTTTGGAGTCTGAGAGTAAAACCTTTGAATTGATTATTATATTGAATTTTGTAAGCAGAGTTCACAATGTGAAAGTAGACAACTGGTTGAAAAGGCATCACATTGTATATTTGAATTTTGAACTGTTGAAGGAAAATTCTACAATTTTATCATATAGATCATGATTTGGGAGGGTTTAAGATTGAAAATTTGAAGCTTAGCCAGCTAGGTCACTCAAAGTGAGATGGAGCAAGTATATTTGTGTATGTTTTCTCTGGTTTGAAGTGGAACTTCCTTCTACTTTTTGTCCATCATATGTTCCTTGACTCTGACTATGGATAATCTCATTTGAGATTTCAGGTTAAAGCTAGGAAATGAATTTCAGTATAAATTAAATGCCCAAGGGTGCTCACAAGAGGAGGTCTTAGGTATAGATTACAAAACAAAACTAAAGCCCATGCTTGCATCATTTGAAGATGAGATGAAGAAGAGTTCCATGATGAAAATGGAAGAGTTGATAGCTCTCCAGCAACAATCAGTTGAGAAGGCTTCCAAAATAGAGTCAAAGAGGAATCGTCTAACTGCTCTTCAGGCTCACATTGACAATGTAAGTGTAGGCATCCTATTGCCTTATAGCAATGGGCATTGTGCACCCCCACCCCCCACCC
>NC_031989.1:30652761-30656697 GCF_001879085.1 Nicotiana attenuata
AACCTCCCTCTCTCTCTCTCTCTCTCTCTCTCTCTCTATATATATATATATATATATATATATATATATATATATATATATATATATATATATGCAATCCACTGATACTGTTCAACCATTAGTATCGGCACTCACTAAACAGCTTTGCTTCAGCTGTGGAGTATGTGTTACTTTTTCCTCTTGTGACGTGTGTGTGTCTTAGCGTAGCTGAACTATTTTGGTGTTTCAGCGATTGGATTTGAAAATTAAATAAGGTATTGTTTCCATTGTTAACAAACTCTAATGACAGAAGGTCTATCAGCCTGAAAGAATTCTTTTATTGATCTGTTCGGGATGTGCAACAATGCATTTTGAGGCCTACCTTGTTTCAATTTATAGATCCATTCACGCGAACTTATCAGCTTGAGACACCAATAGATTTTGTTTTCAAATAAACACAAGGCTAGTAATTTAGAAGGTTTCTATCATTGCTATAGTTATGGCATTTTAACAGCCTTGAAGCCTAACATGACTATTTCCAAATTGTTTTATGATTCATGTGTCAGCTGGAAGCACAGTTGGACTTATTAAAGAAGGAAAAACAGGACTTCATATCTAGGTGTGCAGCAGAAGCCAGAAGGATGGCTGAAGAAGTTGAAACAGAGACTCGAAAGTCGGATCTGGTTGAAAGAGAGGCAGCGGATTTTCTGAAAGTAAGGCTATTTGCAATTCAGACAAGATTTATATTGCTATGCATGACTTACAAATGTCCTCCGACGGATGTGAACTCGTGGAGTTTTCTTATCTCAGATGTATAATCTTGATTCTGATAGGCTTATCTTTACTTTCAAAGGCATCAAATGCCAAATTGCAGGAAATAATTGCACAAACTGAGAAAGAGGTGCAGACTTGTGCTCTTGAACTCTTTGCTGTTGTTGATACAGTTTCAAAATATAAAGAGTTTGTTACATCAAAAATTGCCACGATGAAGAATGCTCTTGCAGAAACTGCGGGGGATGTAGCAGATATGCATAAAGCCGGTTTGCTTGGGTCTGTTGCAAGCCGCTGATATTAAGCCTCTTATAACAATTACAGTTATCTCTTTAATTATCTTATGTTTTTTAGTTGTTACTAATATTTAGTCAAATATAAATATTTAGGTGTAAACGCACGGTGTAGGTAAGTATTTACCATCATTACTAGCACTCTTGGTCTATGGTTTTGCAATGGTCTACTCGCTTCCCTGATACATTTGTCCCAATAGCAAGATAGTTTGCTTTACAAATTTTTATTGTACAAAGTCTGTGATCCTCTTTTTGGGATTGGGGATTTTATCAGATATTGTTGGAGTTGATGCGTAAACAAGAAATGTTGATAGCATTAGTAGTTATATGCTTACAAGATCTAGAAGCATGTGTCCGTTGCTAAGGTCTTAGAAGGGTGAAGCAATTTATTAGACTATTGCTGATAAAATCTCATCCTTAACCACTGGCTTTACCTTTGATTATTAAATTCTCGTAGGATCAGGCTAGACGAAAACAAGATTAGTGTTTCTTTTCTGTCAGCCGGTGAGGAGACTAAGATACAATTGACATCGATGTTTTCCCCTACAAGATTCTAGTAGCACAAATTTTAATTAGATCCGAAGTAAACTTAAGCTTTCAGGCTTTAAGAGCAAGTTATTAAGAATTAAATGAAAAGATTAAAATTAATTTTTGTAAATATAAAACAATGTCATTTTATTCAACAGATTAAAATGAAAATGGCGTCAGATAAAATGAAATAGGTGGCGCTCATTTACCGTAACTTGAAATAGAAGGGTTATATAGGTAAGACCTTGTTAAATTTTAAGTTTCTCACTCAAAGCAAGTTGGCGAAAGTACAAAACAATGGAAATAGTAGAAATCACTTATGTGCAAAAACTGAACTAGCTAGATATTTTCTTCTAAAACTCTGGAGGAAATGGCCTTCTGGATAGAAATGTGGGACACTCTATGATACTGTTTCTAAAGTCTGGAGCTCTATCGTCTTAGAGCAAATTTTATAAAATTTTATTTTTACTTGAATATCCACTTTTGGGGGCACATTTGGTAACTAAATGAGTGAGTACTCGTCATATATATATATGTATTGGAACGTTTTCTTCGGCTGTCTCATTCCAGCTTGGACTTGGAGATGGTGAGAGATTTTCATGACCCAACCAAGAAAACCTTGAGTCATCAACAAGAAGAACCCGAGTCAAGTGATCAGCCGTGTTTTATAATCCCTATGTCATCTGCCCATAGAGAAAACAATGCTACTACTCCTCCAGGGGAAGATGCGGTCAAGACCAATTAGTGGAAGACACCAGTTCTAGGTGTATACTATGTTCCAGAGCCTTTAGTTTAGTTGCAGAGCTAGAAGCTACTATATATAGATAGTGCCCAATTTCTATATCCTGCCTGCGAATCAAAGCTCTTATCTCTCTAGCTCATGAATAAATCACCCGCCGGAAAGGAATAGCCGGAATAGAATGAAGGAATGATTCAATCTTCCATCATTTCAGAGCCGACGCCTCCCTTTCTGCCTTTCTATCTATACTTCTCATCCCAGCAAATTATGGAACAAGCAACAGCTTTCGCGCGAAAAAGTTTTTTTGCTGGGTCTCGCTTGCACATTTCTGGGTTTGACCTTTCGTCCCTTAGTCTCACTATGTTCAACTAAGCCACTTCGTCCCTAGACTCGGATTTTCATGCCTTTCAAAACCTCAAAGGCGCAATCCAGTTATGGAAGTAGCACAGGCTTATGAGGGAAAGAAAAACACATGCATCCAGAGAGGATATCTCAATGGTAAACTATCAAAATCCGATCACATTCTTCTCAGTAAAGTTAAAAGGGAAAAAGCAAATTGGACGAATCGGAGAACTAAAAGCTACTCATGGGCGTGAGGAAGCTATCCAGCCTATCCTCGTTCCAATAAGAAACAAAAACTAGGAGCAATATCCCCTCGTTACTTCTGTGTATTAAATCCTAAATCTCCCACAAACAACCCCCCACCCACCCCAAAGAAACTAAGCATCCATGTTTGTTCTCTATTACTCTTACTTATAGACCATATCCAGCAAACAACTCCATGCTGAATCTCAACCATTGACAATTAATCTTGACATAGAGCACAAGTAAAACATTCAAATATAGGTGTCTCAAAAACAGCTCAGTTTTAGCCATAAATGTATCACACACTGAGCTAGTACAACAAAATTGGAAGGTTTAATATAAATAAGGGTAATTCCTCAAAACCGAAATCAGAATGACACACAACACATATACTAACTACCATAAATGCAAAACAAAAGGGAAATAAAACCAAACACAAACTAAACCTTTAAAGAGATAAAGAGATTCATATCTTCTGCTGATCATTGTTATCAATCTGTGTACTACCATTACCTGCTTCAACTTTTACAATTTCATCACTCCTCTGGTTATTATCATCCACGTCAAGCACATCATCCATCATATCGTCCTCCGCAACATTGATATCCTCAACATCCTCATCTTCATTGTTGCTAACACCAGGGATCTTTCTAGTCTTGGGTCCACGCTCAAGCCTATGACTCTCTAGCTCCTTGTCCATTGTCTCTTGGAGGTTTGCTGGATTTCTGTTGGCTCTCCTTTCCAAAATATTTTTCCACTCCCCTTCAGCATTTGCAACATATTGTTCAGCAATTTGTTTCTGGTATAGTGACAAATCCTCTCTCCTTGCAGCTTTCCATTCTTGGAATATCTGAAAAGTAAAAAAATGGGTTAAATGATCTGTGAACATGATAATATTTCCTCATATATGCCCTCCACTAATGAATCAGTCTTGAGGTAATTTTGATGTAATTTCCAATAGCGTAGTCTTACATGCTCAGTCAATAGCATTCTCACCACTGCACAGTATACCCCCCCCCCCCCCCACGTAACGTACGTATA
>NC_031989.1:30656717-30674772 GCF_001879085.1 Nicotiana attenuata
CCCAGAAGGTAAAGTTGATTCAAGAACGACTTCGAATAACTCAGAATAGGCAGAAGAGTTATGCAGACAACAAAGTTCGTGATGTGGCATTTATGGGGGTGAGAAGATACTTTTGAATGTTTCACCTATGAAAGGCATGATGAGGTTTGGGAAGAAGGGCAAATTCCCAACAAACACCTGTGCATTCCCAGAGGAATTCACACTAAAGCTTCAAGGTCACTATATTCCTGTATCCACACACATAATTGTCTGCCACCTCAACAAGGTCATTTGATGTGTGCAACTTTTGCATTAGAATGATTTTGCTGCGTACAATTTCACAAGTGAATGTCCTATAATGCAACCAACAATGTGCAGGGTGATATTTACCTGATCTTTTTTCTGCTCAACTAAGCTTGGATCTTCTTCCAATGGTTTGGCAAAAGAATAAAAGATCGGAGGCTCGGCTTTGGTCCTGAAAACATCAAGCCAAAAAGATATAAAGAGAAGTTATGAACTGTTACCAGGATAGATAATTGATCACCCTACACAGCTGCAAGTACGATTTTTGCAGTCATTTAGCAGCTTCAACATTCTGTACATGAACAGAAACTTATCTTCGCGTCAATAAAATTGTGAATATGGACATTTTGGACCAAAATAAGAAATAACCTGCAAAATGAAAACCCAAGAATTAACACGAAAAATTCACTGGGTCGCGGCATCTAAAATAGTGCAGATGAGGACACAGCCGAATAAGAGAGGAGGCCACCCTTAAAATATTTCTAATAAAGTTTTAACTCCATGGTGATCTCAAATATTTAAGGGGTTCGCATAAAAAAGGAATGCATCCCATACAGGTGCTTTCTGAGGCACGGCCTCAACAAGCTTCATTGCTGGATGCATCTATATTTGAGATTTGATGTAGCCGACGCAACATACCTTATAAAATTGGCTAGTTTTTTGTGGTGCTCACTCCACCGAAGAAACAGCAATTCCAACCTCTTTTCCTCAGCTTTAGCAGCAAGACGTGCTCGAAGAGTCTTCACAGTGACAAGTAAAGAAAACAGGTGCAAGTTATGTTTCTCATCTAAGAATTTACCACAAAAGTTGATTGCAAGAATTGCTGGAAATGTTAAAACTGAGACACACCAGATCTCTTTTCAGCTTTTCATCACGCTGCTCACGCTCTTGTTGTCTTAACTTCTCACTTTCTTCACGCGCCCTTTGCTCAGCCTGGCATTATTTTGTGTCAAAAAGTACCTCGAGTAAGGTTTATGATCATTATAAAAACCGTTTTTTCCTCCGTTCTTCGAACTTTATGAAGGGAGGAGGGGGAAAAGTAGTAGGTGTGGATTGTAAGAGAAAGCATGCATTCGCAGAATAATGGCCGGTAGAAGATTCAGTGTGGATTGAAGAGAACATGCACCCGTAAACTCATTTTCAAGTGTCGATGCAGTCAACGTAGTGATGATAAAAACTACATGTCAAAGCAAAATATATGATACACCAGAGCCCCCATCCACACGGACACATAAGTATCCTAATTAAGATATAGTTTTTTCAACGAGTACAGTGTCCTACTTAAGATATGTTTAGATGTCTCAAGGATCTTGGGAATTCATAAAGATTTTTAGGTTCAAATATATTAAAAAACCAAATTCATCAGGATAATCCTCGAATGACAAAGTTCAAAGATTAATAAAGTGAGAACCACTATAAAAAGAAGGTTAGAATCAATTTAATCAAAAGGTTAATCCTCGTACATTTGTACGTTAACTCAATTTTCCCGGCTACTCAATATTCAAATTTGAACTCAAGCCCCCACCAAACTAGTACCAACAAATAATATCTACACTCAAAAACATATATTTTCATTATCCCAGCCAGTACCTTAATTTTTCACCCTCGAATAAAGTATACAACAACTACTACACCTCAATCTCAAACTCAAGTCAGGGTTGGCCGTAGAATCCTCAATGAACATGTCACTCCATTTAAGCTCATCTCAGGCCAATATTATACAAAAATAAAAATAGAGACAAAATGTACATTCTCAAATAAAGTTATATTATATGTTAGAAAATAGAACATTCAAGTAGAGTCGGTAGAAAGATGATAAGATCAGAGTACTCACCCTTTTCAAAGAATCTGACCTCCGCATGTAAGCCTCGCTCCCTGAAAGCTGCATGTCCTCTTTCCGGAACTTCTGAAAGAATTCCATGCATATACAAATTCGAGAAAAGGTAGGTAAGCCAAAGTGTCGCCATGCTAAACAGAATTAAGATTGTACAGCTCAAGTACTGAGGGTGTTATACTGAGAATTGTCATATCCAGGAGATATTACCAAACTGATAACTTTAGAACAAAAGATGCTTAATCATTAATTATTGAGTCCCTTCTCTGTATTGATCTTGAAAATCTTCTCCCTTTCTTTTACTTAAGTAGAAATCGAGTTTGGGTGATGAGTCCCTTTAACTTTGAGTTGGTCTGTAGCAACCAATTCAAGTTTAAGTGATAATATCCGGGAGATTTATAAGTAATAACACCATACCTCTACCTCTTTCCAGTGACTGAGAATAGAATTTTCTTTTCCCGTATGTGGTGCAAGGTCTGCATTCACATTACCCTCCCCAGACCCCGCTATGTAGGATTGGGTTTTTTGTTGTTGTTGTTGTATGTGGTGTAAGAAACACTTTCTTGTTGTGCAATTATTAACAGCTTCCTTGAGGGAAGAATTGCAAAACAACTTTTCCTTTTTAGGTGATTGAGTACTACTCCAACGTCGCTTCAACAATATTATGTGGATGACTTATTTTTCAACTTAAGAAATTAAGCACAAACAATATCCCCAGGAAATGGCATTTATAGCAGTTCGACTATTAAAGCAACCAAATAGGCACATTAGAACAAGTTGAAGGTTCAAAATACATAACCTTGAAAAAGGAACTTCGTACTCACCTCCAAGGTCCCCAACAGCTGTCCCAACATTCTCTTATTCCTACTAACCAATTTAGGATCCTCATTTTTTGGCAACACTCTCGGCAAAGGTTCCGGTGGAGGAACATCAGAATCCTACACACATTATTTAAAGCGAATGAAATTCAATGTCTTCAATGTGCAGAAACACACCATTGTCTATAAGAAGAAGAATAAAGGACTAACAAAAAGAATACATGGCCCCCAAAAAGGTGTCCATCCATGTTTACCATTTTTGAGGGTCTTTGATTGCCATCCCTCCGAAGCCAATTGGATGGCTTTCTCTCATTCTGGCTGACATGTGCCTCCCTTGAACTTCCCTCCTCGACAGCTGAATCTTCCTTATTCGCATCCGTTGGAGCTCTAGAGACATCGTCAGCAATCTCCCCCTCTTCAATCTGAATTCAAAAATCAATCCAATAAAAACAAAAGATCTTGTTTTTCTAGTTGAAACGAAGCCAATAACAACAACATATGCTTAATCCCACAAAAATTGCAATTCGGCTATAAATTTTCCATATTTATCCCGCTCATTTCCATTTAACACGGTTTTAAGAGCAAATTAGTAATTTTCTTGTGGAGGATTATCGAATATTCAGTGTTCACCTTCACAACAGCTGAAGAAATACGCCTTTTAGGTGCTGGCTGATCCTCTGCATCATTCCTCTCCGCCTAAATAACCAATTAGCCAAAAACACCAAACTCAATAAACGAAAACGATGTACTTAACAGGAAGCTTCATCAAAAAGGATATGAAGAGAGAACTTACAGGTCTAACAAGGCCACGTTGGCGGCCGCCGTTGGCAACAAAACTCCGAGGACCACCGCCACTGGAGAATCCACCGCGGCGAAGACCTCTTGGATCCTTAAGCCGCTCAGTTATCTAGTCGAGAGATAGTATAGTGGTTACAAAAAGGGGGAAAAACCCTAGAAATCCAACAAACAGAAAGAGATTGAATACACACAGAGAAAGAAAGAGAAAGAAAGGACCTCGCGTTGTTGACGATTCAGTTCAAAGAGATCTTTACGGAGCTCTTCCTCCGTCTTCTCCACTACGGCGCTCGCCATTTTTTAGGGGTTTCTGCTTCTTCACTATCTTTTCTTCTCCCTTAACCAGTGAATCGATTGAGCCAGCAGAGGTCCTTAATTAAGTGACTCGTGAACCGCCCCGGTTCGGTTTTGTTACATTCTTTTTTTCCATTCAGGAAAATCTATCTATCTATATATATATATATATATATATATATAATATATATATTATATATATATATATATATATTATATATATATATATATATATATATATATATATATATAATATATTATATTAAAGAAATAAAGTTTACATTGTGGTTAAAGCCAAGTGGCTAGCTATTAAGAAGCCACTTGACAAACTTAGAACAAAGAGATAATTAATTAATGAAATCAAAATGGAAACAAATTAATTCAAATTTTGATTTACCTTTCTTCCCTTTAATAATTAATGAAAAGAAGGAGGAAAAATAATTAACGCAAGTAATCTTTAATCCAAATTCACGTCTTTTCTTAAGTAGTTCAAATCAAGTTGTACACTGTAAAATAAATGTAATAAATATATTAAATTGAAAGATAAGAAATTTTGAATTAAAATTAAATAATTCTAATCTATATATCTTAAAGGAATAACGTTTGCATTATGGTTAAGCTAAGTGGCAAGCTATTATAAAGCCATTTGACAATTTAGGACAATATGTATGATAACATTTAATTTAAATTGAAAGGTAAGATTTTTTTTTTAATTTAAATGGGAAGAAAGTAAATAAAATTTTTCTGAAGATACGGGCATACGACCTACTGATATCTATTAAAGAAATAGCGTTTGCATTGTGGTTAAGCCAAGTGACAAGCTATTATAAATTTATTTGGCAATTTAGGACAATATGTATAATAACATTTAATCTAAATTGAAAGGTAAGATTTCTTTTTTTAATTTAAACAGGAAGATAGTAAATAAGATTTTTCTAAAGATACGGCCTACTGCCCTATCTTAACTAATAAATTTTTTAATAAAAAATTGAGTTTAAAGATAAAAATAATACCCATATTTTATCTAATTTTAAAGATAAAGACGTAAGTATTATAAGCTCCCTCCTTAAGCCAAGTGGCATCCTAGAAAAAAACACATGGCATAAAAAGTTAATAATTAGTTATTTAGTTATTGGTTATTATTTTTGAACTTAAATATCTATAAAATTATAAAATAATATATTTAATAATAAAAAAATAAATTAAAAAAAAAGTCCATTCAAATCTATATATATATATATATACATAAGATAAGCCTATTATATATATATATATATATATATATATATATATATATATATTAATAATTATTAAAAATAATGGTAGGTTTTTTTATACAAATAATAAAAGGCTTATCTCTTTATAATTTGATGAATTTAAATTATAATTTAGTAAAAAAAATATTACATTATTTAAGTTATCAGTAGCTTACAAATTGAGAAAATTAATCAAATATTATAGTAGGAAAAATGACGAAAAGAGGAGGATAAGGATAATTTTATGATAGTCATATTTTGAATTATAAAAAATAAAAGATAAATAAATAACTCTAAAAAATATTATTGATAAATTTGGACAATTAGAGAATTTTGAACAGTATAACATAAGTTTTAAGAAAATAAAATATTTCTAGAGTAAGAAAATATATATCCATGTTATATTAAAAGAGAATAGTATCAAAATATTAAGTCAATTGACAAGATCATAAAAATCACATTAGTAAACAGATAATACTAAGTACTTGCTAATTTAATTAAAATAAACAAGGGACAATAATTTATTTGATTACTATTTGATTTTGTATAGATTTGTTATATTTCTGCATACAACATTAAATAAAAAAATAAAAACTAATATATATTAAAATAATAAAATATATTAGTTCATAATTTTATAAGATTAATACTCCGTCAAATTATCCGCGCATCGCGCGGGTACTGACACTAGTATATCAAGATAACCATTTGGCACTCTAAAAAGAACTTTTACATTATTAAACAGCTAGCTAAATATGATTAATTACACGTAATTATTTATTAGAAGTAAAATTATTAACATAAAAAATAAAAAGTAACTTAATACAGCTGATTAAAGTATTATGTATATAAGATATTTTCTATTATCAATGAATGTATGTGTATAGGGTAAAATCTGTTCATATTAAATGCTCGTATAATAGAGTGACACGTGGAACCAGAGACAGATGGAAAGCGAGACAGGTGGAAGTCAAGACCGGGGGCAGCAGTCTCGGCTGGCATCGGGAAGCCCCCGAAGGGAATGCTGCTCATGAAGACAGATGAATACTTGTCATCCGATAGCATTTAATGAAGAATATTCTGCAGTATTAAATACATAATCCGTTATAGAGAATATGGCATTCATAGCCTCCCATTAATGACCCCCATAATTATCATTTAAGAAGGGCTTGATCCTAAGACCTTGTTCCCTAGGTGCTACTCTAAATAAGGATTCCAACAACCATTGTAAGGACGAATTTTCTGAAAAACTTATGCTATATATTGTTTAAAGCTCAATAACACTTTATTTTCTTGCTTCTTAATATTGTTATTAGTGCCTTCGGAAATTTTGCTCCCGGAGCCAAGCTCTTTACTGTCTTATCTCGATTTCACCGCTAAGTCTTACATCCTCATTTAGTTTATTTATCATTTTGGGTTCAAATCGATTTGCTTGTCTATAAACCACGTATAAATTCAACTGTACCATTTTACAGGTAAACAGTTTGGCGCCCACCGTGGGGCTTAGACAGTTGCGTAATTGAGTTGATCCTTGCACCTATTACTAACCTGTTTGATTCTTTGTTCTTAGCAAAAAATCATAAAAATGGCAGATAACGATGTCAACGTTGCACACAACATTGAGGCTCAAGGAAATTAGCCTCAGCACGAAAACTCGATCAGTGATACACACAACGAAGGGGATGAGGCCACGCCGGTCCATGGCGGGCAATATCCACGACATGTTCGAGAGGGAACTCCTGATGATGCTGAGGACGAGCACGTCGCTGAAACAATAAGAATCCTGAGGGAGCAACAGAAGGCTATTATGGGCGACCTCTCACGACAGGATCAGGTCATGACGGAACTGAGGCAGGCGTTGTCGGGTGCTTCCAATAACGCGAATGGACGAGGTTCAGTTCCCCCTGGTGCTCCCACAAACCAAACAACCCCGAGGGTTGAAAACAACACCCCGATGGGCGAAGGCGGCTTCGACGGGGCCGGGGGAACGGTAGCGGATCCGGGAATAACAATGAGAATGACCCCTTTAAAACTGAACTAATGCAGTTTATGAGGGAAATACATCCAGTTGCCATTCACACCAAGCGCGACACCAGAGTTGATCCCTAAGCGGTTCAAGATGCCATATGTGCAGAAATATAATGGGACTTCTGATCCTCAAGAGCACATCACCACCTACACAAGGCGGTGAAGGGGAACGACTTAGCTCCGCACGAGATTGAATCAGTCTTACTGAAAATATTGGGGAGACCCTCACGAAAGGGGCCCTGACATGGTATTCGCAATTACCTGAGCACTCAATAGATTCCTTCGAGATGCTCGTGGATTCTTTAATCAAGGCCCATGCCGGGGCCAGGAACGTACAGGCCCGAAAGGCCAATATATTCAGGATTTCACAAGGAGAATCTGAATTGCTGCGGGAGTTCGTGACCAGATTTTTGAAAGAAAGGATGTTATTACCGGTCGTACCGAACGAATGGCAACTGAAGCATTTACTAAAGGGCTGAATCCGAAAAGTTCCGATGCTTCCCGGAAATTGAAGGAAAGTCGGCTCGAATTTCAGGACACAACATGGGTGGATGTTCACAAACGGTACGAGTCAAAGATAAGAATGACCAGCTCGGCTTCTCGGCATCAACCAAGGGTCGGGACCGAGAGAATAATAAGGAGAAATCAAAAGATGATTTCGACACAGATAGATGGTCCTCTAGAGGTCCATTTTTGCCCTATGAAAGGGCCGAAGGACGCGGTAGACGTTTTCGATTGGCGGATAGATTCGCTACCTATAGGAGAGCTGATCGTGGCTGGAATAGCAGATCATTGCAGGACAAAAAGGTATCAGGCTCCCGAGACTCCACCTACCCCAGGTTATCCGAATACAACTCCAACGTCAGCGTGGTGGAACTAGTATTGGCGATGATAAACATTAAGGAAGCACGGTTCCCGAAGCCAATATCCGATCCCATTCAGAGGGATCCTAATTTATGGTGTGAGTATCATGGGACCAACGTCCACCAGACTAGGGACTGCCGGTATTTGCACGAGGAGGTAGCAACATTGCTGAAAAACGACCATCTTAGAGAATTCTTAAGCGACTGGGCCAAAAGCAACTACAGTCGCAACCGAGATAAGGTAGAACCCTCAAAAGCGGGAGAAGATCCCCCTCGTCTAATGATCAACATGATTTTCGGGGGAGGGGGGAGCGAGATTAATGGTGTAACTTTCTCGATAGCGAAAAAGATAAAGGTATCGGTGACCCATAGCAAGAGAGTCCGGGATGTCGCTGAAGACGACATCACCTTCGCGGAGGAGGATGCAGATGGACTTCTACTTCTACACAACGATGCATCGGTAATCTCTCTTAATGTTTTAGATTTTAAGATTAAACGCGTTTTGGTGGACCCAGAGAGTTCGGCCAACATTATCCAATTGAGAGTCCTAGAATAAGCCAAACTAACCGGAAGCATAATTTTGGCCACAAAGCTCCTCGCCGGGTTCAATTTAGCAAGTATAACAACCCGAGGGAAAATCCTGTTGCCCACGAATACCGAAGGGGTAACGAAGAAAATCCTTTTCGAAGTAGTAGATGGCGAATATGGGTTAAGTATCATCCTCGGGAGACCATGGCTGCACGAGATGAAGGCTATACCATCAACTCCTAAAATTCCCAATGCCGGAGGGAATTAAACAGATAAGGGGTGAACAACCGGCAGCAAGCGAGATGAATGCGATCTCAGTTTCTAGTAGCAAAGGGAAGGAGCATGCGGCATAGCAATTACAGGAACCGACGCCTGTTCCCGAGCAAAACAAAGTCAACAATAGGGGGGAGTCATCGGAATCCTATCGGGTACCAAGATATCTTTAGGTACCAGAAGAGACAGACGCAACTAAATCCACAATGGAAGAACTCGAGTAAGTGGCGTTGTTTGAGAAATTCTTGGAGAGGAAATTCCACTTGGGGACAAGACTAAACCCCGAACTCAGGTCAGGATTTATTGAATTTCTTAAATTTAACATTGACTGCTTTGCATGGTCGCATGCGGATGACAGGTATCCCGCCAGAAATGGCCGTGCACAAACTAAGCCCGGATCCTAACATCCCTCAAGTGAGTTAGAAAAAACGCCCTGTTGCCAAGGTCAGAAACAAATTCGTCAAAGAAGAGGTAACTCGTTTGCTTGATATTGGTTCAGTCCGAGAGGTAAAGTATCATGAGTGGCTTGCTAACATAGTGGTAGTTCCAAAGAAGAAGAATAAATTTCGGATGTGTGTAGACTATAAGGATCTAAAATAAGGTGTGCCCAAAAGACTCGTTCCCATTACCAAACATTGATCAAATGATTGATGTGACGGCCGGGCATGAGTTGAAGAGTTTCCTCGATGTTTACTCTGGATACAACCAAATCAAGATGAACCCAGATTTGGGCTTAAGAATGCCGGAGCCACTTACCAGAGGCTTGTAAACAAAATGTTTGAGAAACAAATAGGAAAAATCATGGAAGTTTACATAGATGATATGCTCATTAAGTCTTTGAATGCAGGTGATCATCTTAAACACCTGCAAGAAACCCTTGACATCCTAAGGAAGCACAACATGAAGCTTAACCCCGAAAAGTGCGCATTCGGAGTCAGTTCCGGTAAAGTTCTTGGGGTTCCTAGTGTCACAAAGGGGGATCGAAGTCAATCCTGATAAAATTAAAGCCATAGAGGACATCCATGACCAGCTGTCAAGCGTGAAAGAAGTTCAAAGGTTGATAGGAAGATTATTCATCTCTCGGTTTTCGAAAAAATGTCATCACTTCTTTTCACTTCTCAAAAGAAGAATAACTTCAAATGGACTCCGGAATGCTAGCAGGCTCTGAAGGATTTGAAAAGGTATTTATCGAGTCCTTCATTATTATCAAAAATGGAGGAAGACGAACAGTTATTGATTTACTTAGCGGTCTCGGGGGTAGCGGTGCGTGTCGTTTTAGTCTATGAGGACGAAGGTACGCAATCTCCTATCTATTATATTAGTAAAATTTTAACGGAAGCAGAAACTCGTTACCCACATCTCGAAAAATTGGCCTTAGCTCTCATAGTCCCCGCTCGAAAGCTTAGGCCTTATTTCCAATATCATCCAATAGCCGTGGTGACAACCTTTTACCTGCGGAATATCCTTCACAAACATGAACTTTCAGGTTGGTTGGCCAAGTGGTCAATCGAATTGAGTGAATTTGGCATAGAGTATAAACCTATAACTGCGATAAAGTCACAAGTTTTGGCCGACTTTGTGGCCGATTTTAGTCTAGGGCTGCTGCCTTTGGCTATCAAAGAAGCGGTGATGGTGTTAGAATCGACATCGAGAGTTTGGACCTTGTTCACGGACGGAGCTTCCAATGTGAAAGGGAACGGGCTCGGTGTAGCTTTAATCATACCTTCGGGAGAACTCTAAGGCAGGCCATAAGAATGGCTCCTCTGACTAACAATGAAGTCGAGTATGAGGCTTTGATTGCAGGACTCGAGTTGGCCCGGCGACTGGACTCCGAGGTCATAGAAATCAAATATGATTCCCAATTGGTAGTAAATCAGGTCTATAGAATCTTTAAAGCCAAGGAGGAGCGCATGCAACAATACATAATAAAATTCCAGGCTCTGCTTGCACGGTTCAGGGAATAGTCAATTACCCACACCCCGAGGGAAGAAAACGCGGAAGTAGATGCACTATCCAACTTGAGATCGTCCACGAAAATGAAGGGATTAGACTCCGGTACGGTCGTGCAGCTTATGCATTCGGTATTGGACGTGGATGGCTATTATGAAGTGAACGCGACCAATTTGGTCTTGGACTGGAGGAATGAGATCATTGACTTGAGCACGGAAAGTTACTCAAAGATCCCAAGACGTCCCGGGCGCTACGCACTAAAGCAACCCGATACTGCTTCAAGGGAGGTCAATTGTATAGAAAATCTTTTCAAGACCCGTTGGCCCGATGTTTGGGAGCCTCCGAGCTAATTACATCATGAGAGAAGTTCACAAAGGGATCTGCGGAAATCAATCGGGTGCGCACTCCTTGGTATTACATCAAGTTAGGGCAGGATACTACTGGCCCTTGGATGGAACAAGACGCTAAGGAGTATAGGGGTGGGCATTCGGTACTTCAGTACGGTATTTATGAATTACGGTTCGGTATTTCGATATTCGTTATATCAATTTTGCATACCAAAGTAGTTTGGTACGGTTCGGTATTTTCTTTTTTGGTTCGATACGATTCGGTACGATTTTGGTATCGCACCGTCCCTATCTAACATGACAAGAGGTGGCACCGTCCAGTGGAAACCGCATATATATATATATATATATAGTTGAAAAAACTTATCATTTCATTGCACTAGAAAGTAACAAACAGTTGGGCAGAGAAAGCTTGTCATAAAGCGAATCAAATCTCAATTAAGATTAATATATATTGCTCTAGTTGAGAAAGTTTTCGAAGCACAAGTTCTCAATTATGATTAACAAAAAGATTTTCATCTCCATGTTTAATAGTAATTGTTTGTTAAAATGCCAAAACAATAAAAACTATAGCCTTTTAACGAAATGGACATGGAATATTAGGTTAGGAGTTTAAAATTTTGGGTTGGGCCGCTGGGTAGTGTAGCACTATAAGTCAAATTAATTCGGTATTTCGAAATATCGAAACCTTAATATCGAGGACCGTACCAAAATGTCAAATAACCGAAAACTTGATACCCAATTATACTGAAAGAGTGGGCATAAAATCCTAAAATCAAATTTTGAACTGGACCGAATTAATTCGGTATTTCGGTATCGGTTTATTTTGATTAAAGGAGTATGTTCAGAAATGCGATAAGTGTCAGCACTATGCACCGTTGGTGCACCAACCGGCAGAGTTATTGCACTCGTTTCTATCACCTTGGCCATTCATGAAGTGGGGAATAGACACAGTCGGTCCGCTGTCGCCGGCTCCTCGTAAGGTAAGATTTCTCTTGATTTTAATTGGTTACTTTTCTAAGTGGGTTGAAGCATGTCCTTACAAGAAAATCTGCGAGCGCGGAGTGGTAGATTTCCTGTGGGAGAACATTATTTGCAGGTCTGGGATACCAAAAGACATAGCCCGTGACAACGGGCCATAATTTATAGGCGCAAAGGTCACAAAATTCCTTGAAGACCTGAGAATCACATCATCACCTTACCACCCGAGCGCAAACGGTCAAGCAGAATCAACAAACAAGGTGATTATCCAAAATCTCAAAAAGAGATTGGAAGCAGCCAAAGGTAAATGGCCCGAAGAGCTACCGGGAGCACTATGGGCGTATCGAACAATGACCAAATCAAGCACAGGGGAGACTCCTTTCTCTCTTGTATACGGAGCAGCAGCCTTGATCCCGGTGGAAGTAGGAGGACCTACCCTGAGATATTTTCGAGCGGATCGAGAAACAAACGAAAATCAAAATAATCACATCATCACCTTACCACCCGAGCGCAAACGGTCAAGCAGAATCAACAAACAAGGTGATTATCCAAAATCTCAAAAAGAGATTGGAAGCAGCCAAAGTTAAATGGCCCGAAGAGCTGCTGGGAGTACTATGGGTGTATCGAACAATGACCAAATCAAGCACGGGGGAGACTCCTTTCTCTCTCGTATACGGAGCATAAGCCTTGATCCCGGTAGAAGTAGGAGAACCTACCCTGAGATATTTCCGAGCGGATCAAGAAACAAACGACGAAGCATTATTGGTCAGGTTGGATCTACTCGATGAACGCAGGGACTTGGCGCGTATAAGGATGGTAGAGCCCAAAAATGGAGAATGGAAAGATACTACATTCAAAGAGCCGACCTCCGTTATTTCAAAGTAGGAGAATTGGTTTTAAGGAAAGTAACTCAAAACATATGAGAGTTTAATAAAGGAAAGGTAGGTCCGGCGTGGGAAGGCCCCTACCGGGTTTCAGCTATCATCGAAAAGGGGTCATATGAATTGGAAAATCAAGATGGAGTAAAGCTGCCGTGCAATTGGAATGTGGCACACCTCAAAACGTACTATTGCTGTTGAGCACCGCCTATACTGAAAATATGTGCTGCATTCTTTTTCCCTTCGTCCAGTTTTTTTTCCCAATCGGATTAACGAGGCAACAAAGGAAAACATACTATGAAGGAAGCTTCATCAGCAGAAACAAGACCTTGAAATGTCAAGGCACGCAAGCAATGAGCCACTACGGTACGATTAGATAGTCTTTTTCTCGATAGCAAAATTCCTATCGGGAAACAAAGCTTGCTATTGGGACAAAGGTTACCCGACCGTTTACGAGTGCAAATCACTGGGGGTGGTTAGGTAATATTTTGATCTGTAGCAAAGTTCCTTACGGGAAGTGAAACTTGCTATCGAACCAAAGATTATCCAACCATTTAGTGGAATCTTCAAAGGAGCAAAACTTCCAATGTTCAAATACGCATTCTTCGTATTCGAACACTAGGGGGGATGATAATAGAATAAGACAACATGACTGCCACATCAATCAGGACTATGAAATTCGGGAACAAAGTTTTATCATTGGGATCGGGGACTGCACGACCAGCCTCGTAGAAATAAGTTGTACAAATTAGCCACATGTAATGGACGGAATAAAGTAAAGTCCTTTTATTTTTATCTTGTTTCTTGTCCGAACGATGAATTAATTTAATCATTTGAAAGTTAAACAAGTACTTCAAATGCTAGTGCCAGAATAAACAGGAGACGTCATATTCAAGAGCATCTTAAACATAAGAGGTCCCTCTCTTATGAAACCCTCACAGTAAAGGGTCATTTTCGGAAGAACCTATGCCCGGAATCCAAATGATATCGAGAAAAATACACGCGAGGCTTCGCATAATTCGACGCAAAAAAGTAAATTTGCGCAATACTTAAACGAAAAGCACTCCTATATACAACAAAAATGCCAAGTAGCACAAGTATAAAATATGGAAAGGAAAAGCAAAGTGGAAAGAAAGCAAAAAGCTAAGTGTAACGACCCGACCGGTCATTTTGAGCTTTTGCACTTTGCTCGCCAGTTCTCGGGCATGACTTGCCCTGTGTAGTGTATTATGACTTATGTAAATCGTTGGTTTTGGTTTTCAGGGTGATCAGAATGAATTTGGAAGAACAATTCTCAGTTTGAAGCTTGAAATTTGAAAGGTTTGACCAAGATTTGACTTGTTAGTATATGATCTTGGATTGGAATTTTTATGATTTGGTTAGTTCCGTTAGGTGATTTGGGACTTAGGAGCATGATCAAAATGTGTTTTGGAGGTCCGGAGTAGATTTAGGCTTGAATTGGCGAAATTGAGTTTTTGGCATTTTCCGGTTGATAGGTGAGATTTTGATATAGGGGTCGAAATGGAATTCTGAAAGTTGCAGTAGCTTCGTTATGTCATTTGGGATGTGTGTGCAGAATTTCAGGTCATTTGGACGTGGTTTGGTTGGGTTTTTGATCAAAAGCGGAATGCGGAAGAATTTAGAACCTTAGGCTTGAATTCGACGAGTTTTGGTGATTTTGATATTGTCTGGGGTGTTTTGAAGATTGATACAAGTTTGAATAAGGTTATGGGATATGTTTGTGCTTTTGGTTGAGGTCCCGGGGGCATCGGGGTGATTTCGGATGGTTGACCGGGGAGTTGAAAGCTTGATGCAGCTGCAGTAATTTTGCTGCTTCTGGTATTTCCGCACCTGCGGAAAGGGGACCGCAGGTGTGGCGCCGCATATGCGAAATATGGCCCGTAGAAGCGGCCAGAGGTGCGATTGGGCTGGGACCACTGAAGCGGATATATGACCGCACCTGCGATGGCGCAGATGCGTTGGGAGCATCGCAGGTGCGGAGAAGCGGGTTTTAGTGAAGAATCGTAGAAGCGGCATTTTGACCGCAAATGCGGTACCGCAGATGCGGTTGAAGCACCGCAGATGCGGAAATGCCTGGGTCAAAATATATTAATTCCTCCTTCGCGATTTTTAGAGGGTTTCTTCTTTTTTTAACGGGAAAAGAGCTTTGAGGCAATTTTTGAAGAGAGGATATAATTGTTCTTCATTGAGGTAAGGATTGTGGACCCTAAAACTCGATTATTTATGATTAAGGAATAAAATATCAGTGTTTAATTCATGAAAAATCAGTAGAAAAGGTGGAGTTAGGGCTTGAGATTATGAGACCTTCTAGGGATGATTTGAGGGGTCAAACGAACTCCGATTTTCGAGTTCTTTATATGTACGGACTGGTGAGATGCTGAAGAACATTTTAGTATGAAGTTAGTCCAGTTTCGGGGCGCATGCTCGGGGGTTGGGTTTTGACCGATTTCGGGTTTTATGCTTAAAATCGTATTTTTCAATTGGAATTCATTCGTTTAGCATAATTTGATGATAAAAATCTGAACTTGGTAGATTTGGAGCACTCGGAAGTCGTTTCAAAGGGCAAAGGCATTGCAAGCTAGATTTCGGGCCGGATTAAGGTGAGTAATAATTTTAAATGTTGTCCTGAGGGTATGAAACCCCGGAATTTCACAGCGTACGGCTATATTGAGGTGACTTACACGCTAGATGACGAGCGTGGGGTAGAGCACCGTTGGGAATTGTGACTTAGTCCATCCCGAATGATTATTTTACTGCGTATTTGATAGTTAATTGTTTAATATTACTATATTTTGGGCAAAATGCCATATGTGGGCTTCGTGCCAGCTGTTTGAACCCTTAGGGGATTTTTCAATGATATTTTCCTCACTGATTGATTTCATACTGGTGCTCAGTCATACTATATTTTACTACTTTAAAGACTCAGCTGTATTATTCTGTTTTAAACACATTAAATGATATTTTGCCCGAGGGGCTTATGAGATTTTGATTGAGTAAGGCCGAGGGCCTGTGTTGTGAGGATACATTTGGGTCGGGTTGCACGCCGCAGCAGTGATACATTGATTATGATAATGAGGCCGAGGGCCTGAGATTGTACGCCACGAGGTGGCTTGAGATTTATATGAGGCCGAGAGCCTGTTTATGATGCCACTAGATGGCTTGATTATGCGCTTGGGCCGTAAGGGGCCCCTCCCGGAGTCTGTACACCCCAAGTGAGCGCGGGTACCCATTGTGATTTGAGATATAGCCCGAGGGGCTGGTATTGTTCTGTGATATTGCCCGAGGGGCTGATTCTGTTGTTACTGTGCCTGAGGGCAGTTATTCTACGTTTACTTTTTAGTTGTTTTTCCTGTATATTGTTTAACTGTTTAAGAGATGTTTATGAAATTTCACTGCTTAATTATATTTATTGATTTGTTATGCCTCTTGTAGCTTAATGTTGTGCCTTACGCGGTTTTATATTACTCAGTCTTCATTTATTTTTATTACTCACTGAGTTGGAGTACTCACTTTACTTCCTGCACCCCTGTATGCAGATTCGGGGGCTACAGGTCCTGCTCCTGAGGGTTGATAGTTCCAGCAGGTCTTCGGAGATTTACTAGGTAGCTGCTTGGCGATTCGTAGCCCAGTGCACTCTCCCTCTATTTCAGTTTTCTTTCGATTCAGTTATGTTGTAGTGGATTAGACTCTAGACTTGTAGTATTGTTTTAGATGCTCATGACTGGTGACACCCCGATGTCGGGTTGTGTTGGTTTATTTTATTTTCGCAACTTATATTGTTATTTTTGGGATTTATTTATGTTAAAGACCTTGGTTTATTATTGTAACTGCTTAAGGTGAATTGGAAGTGTGTCGGCTGGCCTTGTCTTCACGAGAGGCACCATCACGATCGGGTTTGGGTTTAGGGTCGTGACAAGTTGGTATTAGAGCCTAGGTTACATAGGTCTCACGAGTCATGAGCAGGTTTAGTAGAGTCTCGCGGATCGGTACGGAGACGTCCGTATTTATCCTCGAGAGGCTGCAGAACCTTTAGGAAAACCTTCACATTCTTGAACTCTTATCGTGCATCCTTCATTCAGCTTGAAATATAAACTGAATTTCTTCCACGCATTCGTATGCGCGAATGAGCGCTCAGTATCAGGTGTGCATTGATGGCTTGTGATTCCCTGATTGAGGGGCGAGATGTGATCTCTGTGTGTTGATGTTGGGCCAGTCTGGAGGACTCGAGGCCGGGTTTTTGCCTATGGCTTGAGCACCGAGGTGCTGATTATGTGAGCCGTGTTTTCGAACTTATATATTCGGTAGTGCCCCTATTAGTAGAAGTGATGGCTGGATAGTTACGTGATGAGTGTGATGTGACTGCGAGATGTATTCATATGATTTAGAAGCGTCGAGAAGGGTCTACTGGAGGATAGAAGAACTATTAGGTGCTTGATTTCAATCTTGATTCGAGGTATAGCCCCCAGTTATGGGTGTGTGAAGAACCTTTTCATGTTTCCTAGTTGGGAGTGAAGTAAATTTCATGTTGCGGTATGAGTTCAGACTTAGGAAGATCAAGCGACTGCGTAATGTTTATGACGGTGGAAGGTATACAGAAATGTTAGTTTGAGGCAAAACAGGTGGGTTATCTCATGCGGAGTGTTCTGAAGTTGTGTGATCCTTATGTTGTATGTTAGAAGATCTCATTTATAAGTGAAATATATGTGTTGAAATTTAAGTTTAGGTCGCTTAAGAGAGTGGGTTTAACTGTTGCAAGAGTGAATGCGAGATTTGCAGAAGATTTGAAGTCCTAGATGGTCTGTGTCGTACGAGCTTATGAAGGGTTGAGTTTAATCTCACTATGGTATTATGGCAGCAATAGAGTATATGCGTTATGAGTTATTGTATGTGTTTTGATCTATGGCTTC
>NC_031989.1:30675295-30710332 GCF_001879085.1 Nicotiana attenuata
TAGTGTTTTTCTCCGTAGATGGGATCAAATGGAAAAGTTCTTGGCTGGTTGAGTACGTAGTTGCTTGTAGCTCGGAAGGGATTATGGAGTTCTCATATTTATCATAGGATGGCATGGTATAGGTGGTATGTTGTGTAGGGTTGAGACTGGCATGTGTAAGGTCACGGTTCAGTTCTGAAAGGAAGGTCATAAATTCTTAGATAGTACGGGCAGTTTCAGATGACTAGGTAAATGATATTACTAAATGGTGTGTCTTGATAAGGGTATACACTTCAGAAAAAGGGCAATGTGTTTGAATTAAGGATACTTCATTAGTATTGTGGCACTCTCTTATTAGATCGACTGTCAATATTCAAGTTGGCTTGGTAGCACAGAAGAATTATAGGAGTATCCCTCGTGGAATGATCGAGTATCGAATGTGTGTTAGATGTTCGGGTAGTGTAGCTGGGATCGGATATGGTGATTCGTGTGCTACATGGATTTGGAGACGGGAAGTTCTCATAAGCAGATCAGGTCATGGTTGTGGACCGCGTATATTGGCCTTGTGTGGTAACTATTGGGGGTTTGGAGACTCAAGTGGATCTTTGTTGCTTGGTATGTTAGATTTTTGGGTGTGATATTGGGTATAGACTGGTTGTCTCAGTGTTGTGTTATGCTGGGCTATTGCGCTAAGACGGCGACGTTGGCTATGCCGGGAATGCCGCGGATTGAGTGGCGAGGTTCGACGGATTATGTTCACAGCAAGGTGATTTCATTTTGAAGACCCAGCGGATGGTTCAGAAGGGTTGTCTTTCTTATTTGGCCTTCGTGATGGGTGTCAGGGTTATTGATTTCGGTATTGATTTGGTGTCGGGCACCGTATTGTATGGTACTGGCGGAGTTAAAGGAATTTAAGGAACAACTTCAGGGATTCCTTGATAAGGGTTTCATTGGCAGGCCAATGGGGATGTGTGTTCTAACTTGAGTCGGCTTGGTTGACTCCGAGTTGTATTGTTAAGAGATGTGTTGATTCGGTTGTTATTGAGCTGTTAGTGTTCTGAGGTGATCTATGAGTTACCTTTCCGTGTCGCGAAGCGTTGGGATTTATTGGTTATAGGCACATGTGGTGCGATTTTATTGGGGTCTCTTAGTGGAATTTGAGAGGGAAAGAATATTGGGTATTGCTCGGCGGATGGCGTATCCGTTGTGTCCTTTCGGGTTTGTGTAATGTTATGTCAATTGCTTCGCCGTGGTTATGATGACTTTCTTTGGTTCTAGACATCAAATTGCCCGTGGTTGTCGATTTTGAGCATAGTGACTTGAGGTGTTCCATGTGGACCAGTGTTTTGATAGGGTCGCGCATTTCACCGAAGTTATGTGGAGGTATGATCCTTCGGGCTAGATTCGTGTGTTCTGTTTCTATGAGGTGTGATGGGTTCTCAGCATTTGGTGTGGTGGTACTAGTAAGCTTGCGGTACAACTCTCTCATTTGAGTCATTTTCATGATTTGAGTACGTTCAGATTGCTGCTTATGGGTGCGCGGATTGCACGAGTTGTGTCTTAGATTGCATTGATGTGTTATGTCGCCAGAGTAGTTGTGTTGGAATTAGATGACATTGTTGGGATCTAGAATGAATACAAACAGATTCGATTTCAGCGTGTTGGAGGGATAATATCGAGGTTCAGCTCAGAAATTTGCTATGGTCCTTGCCAAAAGAGAAGTGGCTTCACGAATGGTTGATCTAAGAAATGGTTATGGCTTATTGCGTGTTTCATTTATCATTAGCAGTATATGAAAGTCACGGAATGAGACTTTAGTTGATAAGAGGTTTATTATCGATATTCAGTTGTTGTGTGCAGCTGCTGTGATTAGAAGTTATCGCTACTAGTGTTTGAGTTATGTGGTATATCATTTAATTGCACCTAAGGTTACAAATATTGTTTGTTACAGCTTGCTCGGACTTATTCATAGCATAAATGTGAGATTCTGATCGTATTGAAGATTTCAGAAGTGGAAATGTGGTTCTAAGGTTTAAGGGCTAGGTTGGATTGTGAAATTTCAGTTATATCGTATTATCGGACCTATGTGATATAGGGTAACATGGGATCACCCCCGGATATATGCGTGGTAAGGTTATTCGGCGATTGGTTGGCTTTTGGAACAACTCTGGGTACATTCGAGGATGAACATGTGTTTAAGTGGGGGAGGATGTAATGACCCGACCGGTCGTTTTGAGCTTTTGCACTTTGCTCGCCAGTTCTCGGGCATGACTTGCCCTGTGTAGTGTATTATGACTTATGTAAATCGTTGGTTTTAGTTTTCAGGGTGATCAGAATGAATTTGGAAGAACAGTTCTCAGTTTAAAGCTTGAAATTTGAAAGGTTTGACCAAGATTTGACTTGTTAGTATATGATCTCGGATTGGAATTTTTATGATTTGGTTAGCTCCTTAGGTGATTTGGGACTTAGGAGCGTGATCAAAATGTGTTTTGGAGGTCCGGAGTAGATTTAGGCTTGAATTGGCGAAATTGAGTTTTTGGCGTTTTCCGGTTGATAGGTGAGATTTTGATATAGGGGTCGGAATGGAATTCCGAATGTTGCAGTAGCTTCGTTATGTCATTTGGGATGTGTGTGCAGAATTTCAGGTCATTTGGACGTGGTTTGGTTGGGTTTTTGATCAAAAGCGGAATGCGGAAGAATTTAGAACCTTAGGCTTGAATTCGATGAGTTTTGGTGATTTTGATGTTGTTTGGGGTGTTTTGAAAATTGGTACAAGTTTGAATAAGGTTATGGGATATGTTTGTACTTTTGGTTGAGGTCCCAGGGGCCTCGGGGTGATTTTGGATGGTTGACCGGGGAGTTGAAAGCTTGATGCAGCTGCAGTAAGTTTGTTGCTTCTGGTATTTCCGCACCTGCGGAAAGGGGACCGCAGGTGAGGCACCGCATATGCGAAATATGGCCCGCAGAAGCGGCCAGAGGTGCGATTGGGCTAGGACCGTAGAAGCGGATATATGACCGCACCTGCGATGGCGTAGATGCGTTTGGAGCGTCGCAGGTGCGGAGAAGCGGGTTTAAGTGAAGAATCGCAGAAGCGGCATTTTGACCGCAAATACGGTACCGCAGATGCGGTACCGCAGATGCGGTTGAAGCACCGCAGATGCGGAAATGCCTGGGTCAGAATATATTAATTCCTCCTTCGCGATTTTTAGAGGGTTTCTTCATTTTTGAACGGGAAAAGAGCTTTGAGGCGATTTTTGAAGAGAGGAAATCATTGTTCTTCATTGAGGTAAGAATTGTGGACCCTAAAACTCGATTATTTATGATTAAGGAACAAAATATCAGTGTTTAATTCATGAAAAATCAGTAGAAAAGGTGGAGTTAGGGCTTGAGATTATGAGAACTTCTAGGGATGATTTGAGGGGTCAAACGAACTCCGATTTTTGAGTTCTTTATATGTACGGACTCGTGAGATGCTGAAAAACATTTTGGTATAAAGTTTGTCCAGTTTCGGGGCGCGGGCCCCGGGGGGTCGGGTTTTGATGATTTCGGGTTTTGTGCTTAAAATCAATATTTTTCAATTGGAATTCATTCGTTTAGCATAATTTAATGATAAAAATCTGAACTTGGTAGATTTGGAGCACTCGTAAGTCGTTTCGAAGGGCAAAGGTATTGCAAGCTAGATTTCAGGCCGGATTGAGGTGAGTAATGATTTTAAATGCTGTCCTGAGAGTATGAAACCCCGGAATTTCACAGCGTACGGCTATGTTGAGGTGACTTACACGCTAGATGACGAGCGTAGGGTAGAGCACCGTTGGGGATTGTGACTTAGTCCATCCCAAATGATTATTTTACCGCGTATTTGATAGTTAATTGTTTAATATTATTATATTTTGGGCTAAATGCCATATGTGGGCTTCGTGCCAGCTGTTTGAACCCTTAGGGGATTTTTAAATGATATTTTCCTCACTGATTGATTTCATACTGGTGCTCAGTCATGCTATATTTTACTATTTTAAAGACTCAGCTGTATTATTCTGTTTAAACACATTAAATGATATTTTCAAAGGTATTTAAGCTGAGCTTCATATTTTACTGTGGCCCGAGGGGCTTATGAGATTCTAACTAAGTAAGGCCGAGGGCCTGTGTTGTGAGGATACATTTGGGTCGGGTTGCACGCTGCATCAGTGATACATTGATTATGATAATGAGGTCGATGGCCTGAGATTGTACGCCACGAGGTGGCTTGAGATTTATATTAGGCCGAGAGCCTGTTTATGATGCCACAAGATGGCTTGATTATGCGCTTGGGCTGTAAGGGGCCCCTCCCGGAGTCTGTACACCTCCAGTGAGCGCGGGTACCCATTGTGATTTGAGATATAGCCCGAGGGGCTGGTATTGTTCTGTGACATTGCCCGAGGGGCTGATTCTGTTGTTACTGTGCCTGAGGCAGTTATTATGCGTTTACTTTTTAGTTGTTTTTCCTGTATATTGTTTAACTGTTTAAGAGATGCTTATGAAATTTCACTGCTTAATTATATTTACTGATTTGTTATGCCTCTTGTAGCTTAATGTTGTGCCTTACGTGGTTTTATATTACTCAGTCTTCATTTATTTTTATTACTCACTGAGTTGGAGTACTCATTTTACTCCCTGCACCCCTGTGTGCAGATTCGGGCGCTACAGGTCCTGCTCCTGAGGGTTGATAGTTCCAGCAGGTCTTCGGAGATTTACTAGGTAGCTGCTTGGCGATTCGCAGCCCAGTGCACTCTCCCTCTATTTCAGTTTTCTTTCGATTCAGTTATGTAGTAATGGATTAGACTCTAGACTTTTAGTATTATTTTAGATGCTCATGACTGGCGACACCCCGATGTCGGACTGTGTTGGTTTATTTTATTTCCGCAACTTATATTGTTATTTTTGGGATTTATTTATGTTAAAGACCTTGGTTTATTATTGTAACTGCTTAAGGTGAATTGGAAGTGTGTCGGCTGGCTTTGTCTTCACGAGAGGCGCCATCACGATCGGGTTTGGGTTTAGGGTCGTGACACTAAGCTATTGCATCCCCGGAATCCGGGGGAAGAGAAGCATCTGTTCCCCTAGGAGAAGTAGGCGGATCTGCCACCGGCTCAAGATCTTCGCCTTCACCATCAACCCCTTCAGGTTCTTCTTCAGTTCCCAAAACCCGGAACCGGAACCAGAAGAGTCAATTGCATCAGGTTGGACGGGGAGACCCCTTCGGGTAGTTGACTCCAGCTCACGGGCCTTGGTGCTTTCGGCATCAAGGTCAATGACGCCCCCTTTGTCCTCTTCCAAGTTTTTTCTCCTCATGCTATACATAGAATATGTTTTTTCAACAATGAGGGAAGTCGCGCGACGCTGAAGTTCTTCCTTAAGACGATCAACCTTGGTCGAAAGGTTATTCTGCTCAGATCTAGCAGCCTGGAGGTTGACATCAAGGTCACGAATAGTGGAGTTAAGAACTTTATTATGCTCTATGACCCTCTTATGCCTCTCTTCTAACCAGGCATACTTTTATATTGCAGCAGCAGCTTCTTCAGTTTTGGAGTTCAAGGCTGCCTCCAAATTATTCAGTCTTTCAATAGAGGCAGCTTTGCGATCGACAGTAGCAAGAACAACATTTTGGACCTCGACCCACTTTGCCTTGGCCTCTTCAAATTGTAACATTAATAAGCGGCCTCTTGGCTGAGGGTCACCACCTCTTTCTTGCTTTGGTGCAACCAAACCTCCAACTCAATGGCCTCAGTAGCTTGGACTTCCAGTGCAGGGAGGCGGGCAGCAATTTGATCCCGCTCGGCCAACAGTTGATCCCGCTCGGATGTGAGTTTTTCTTTATCAAGGATAAACCTATGAAGGCCCTCGGAAGCAAGGAAGTTAGCCTGCAAAGCAAAAGTTCAAATTAAAAATCTTGTCAAAGATACAAGGAACAACAAAGGAACAAATATCTTACTGCTGCTGCATCGTGCATGGAATTGTTTACCATACACTCTCCCGAGAACTACTACATTTTATTCCTATCTTTCTCTAAAGCCAGACTTCAGGTAATTGGCAAGTTCCACCGGTCGGGACAATAGATGGCACCCGATAGAGACCGAGAGGGAAACGTTCCTCCTTCTCTAAGGATCTTCGGAGGGGGGTGAATAGTTATGCACCCAAATTCCTATGGACTGTGGATTAGGGAGGAGGGACATCCTGCTCTCGGGTATTCGCGGCCGGTGGAGATGATGTAGCCGTTGTTGGTGGGAAGGCACGGTTGGCAAAGAAGGAAATGAAGCTGATGGCATTGTAGGTTGAGAAGTAGTTGCAGCAAAGGCAGTGATAGTTATTGTTTTCTCGCCAACCAAAGATGAAAAAGACCCAGTACCCAGCATCATGGTACCGGGAGAAGCGAGGGAGGCCCAAAAACGAGAGTTGGCATCTTCCACTCTATCACACTCTCCCCGGAGCGCCTTCATCCTCGGTTGATGTAACTAGTTTAACAGATTGAGCAGTTTGTTGAGCTGATGAAGGTTGTCGTCTTCTATGTAGAGAAGCCCATTCATCACTGGCCCGTCCGTCATTGTCAATCACTATGGTGTCTGCTGGCTCAGGCATGACGCTCTTCACCTTTTTATTTTTACCCTCGGCGTAGAGGAGCGTCGTCTTTTTTGTTGCTTGTTCTCTGGCCAGGGACTGCCAGAGGAAGCATTCGCACCGGGAGCAGGTCCGGCGACACCCGTTAGGGCAAAGTCCTCCTGTAACAGCCTCACCGCATCTATGGGATCAACCAAAATGTCCTCCTCGGGGATGGTAACAGAGCCCTGCGGAAGACCTGGTTTCAACAAAAGGAGAAGTTATCCCATTTTCTTATATGAGAGATAAAGAATAAGATAAATTCAAGAATCAACTTACCATGATTTTTGGCCTTTCACCCGTACTTGAGGGCTAGTTCTTTCCATTGGTGGGTCTTAGGCGTGGTAACATCCAAAATTTTTTGGACCCACCGATCCAAGCCTTCAACCCTTGGTGGTGTCCACCGAGTTGCTGAAATAATGGAAAAAGAAGGATAACGATAGCAGGAAATAACCTTTAACCCGAAGAAGGGATAGGCGTTGAACTTATGGGTAGGATTCCATGATTCGATAAGGATGGAGTTGTGGCTGGGATGATGTCACGGTCGTTGTCATCATCCATGCTCGTGAGCAAAGCATGATGTCCATGTTTGCTAAAGTTTATCGTTCCCCCACGAAAAATCTTGGGGGAATAAGCATTCATCAATCGAGCCTGGGAGAGTTCTTCTCCCGTCTCCTAGCATAACCGCCGAAGACAAGCTACCGTCCGGCACACAGAAGGGCTCACCTGAGCCAAGCAGAATTGCTAGCGGAGGCAAAACTCCAAGATTACGTAATCAAGTCCCCCGCTCAACAAAATGGGCCCAAAGTGAAGGGACACATGTAAACGCACGTAAAACCCTTCTTGGAGAAGGTTACCCGCTCCTAGGTCAAGAGCGATGATGTTCAAGTCATGGCAACCACAGTCTTCCTTCATAGTAGGGATGCTAGAAGGACGGATGGAAGAAGGGTATACTGATCGCTGCCGACTCAACACTACACTGAGGTAGGAAGAGCGGGTCACAACAGCTTTTACCCGAATAGTGGTTCGGGATCGAATTTCCACAGGGAGCTAGTAATGGAGTTGTATTGTCTGTTTAGTCTAGAATTGCAGTTGTGCTTCTAAAATCACTTCAAACATCCTTGGTTTTGATTTTTATATCTACTATTATAAGACTAATGATTGAAGCTAAATTATGCTACGGGAATATTGCTAAGTTATGATTAATATAGAGAAAGGCACTAGGGTCGTGGCATTACCTAGGTGGTTAACTAACGGGTAGATGCTACTAAGGATAGATTGACATATTTGGGGCTTATGCTATAACCGTTGCACAATTGTACCCACTCTCACACCTCTCGGTAGAGAGAGTGATTTTGCCCAATTGAATCTCTCGAGACCAATTGCGTAGGCCAATTAGACCAAGCAACTAGGGTTCAAGTAGGGTGATTACTCTCTCGAGATTTAACCCGTTAATTGGGACTACCATTTCTCATGGTCCATCCCAATTCTTTGTTGGGTCAATTTTGGGGTCATAGACTCTCTTTCTCAAGAAGAGTTAAAACCACTAAGCTAGAATCAGTGTTTGCAACCACCATTCCTTAATTAAAACCTAAAATTAACCCAAATAACAAACACCCAATATCAATCTATCCTTAGATGGCAACACCCATCAATTACCCACACTAGGGTTGAGCCACAACCCTAGCTAGTGAATTTAGCTACTCATGCTAGATGTAAAAATTAAAGAAATAGATGAAAAAGTAAGCATATTAATTAATTGCTAGGAAGAAAATACAATATTAAAGAGCAAAAGTGCCAAAAATGGCTAAACTATTCGGTCTCACGAGCTCAGCTACTTCAGAAAAATAAAACTTAACCTAAAAATGGAAAAAGGTCCTATTTATACTGGGCTGGAAAAACTGGACAAATATACCCCTGCGGGGTCAGCGCGGACCGCGCAAACATGACCGCGGCCGCGGTGGCTCTTAAACTATTGGTTTCTGCTTCTCTGAAGTTGAGGACCGCGGACCGCGTGAAAATGTAGCGCGGGCCGCTTTGCTTGGAAGGGGTCAAATTTTGGCTCTCTGAATCTCTGCTCCGCGGACCGCATAAAAGTGTAGCGCGGCCGCGGAGCCTGATCGCGGACCGCGTGGAAATGGCCGCGGCCGCGTAGCCTTCCCCTTGAATATGCCATTCTCTGAATCTCCTAGTGCGGTCGCGTTCACAGTTGCGCGGTCCGCACTAGGGCCTCTTTTCCTCAACTTCCTTGATCTTTGATACTTGAGCAGGTTTCACTCCTTTCTGAGCTGATATTGACTTTCGTCACTTTGTCGATCAAACCTGCAATCAAATACAACCTGTGAGCATTTTGGGACTATTTTGTACAATTTATAACCAAAGCGTAGGCAAGTAGGGGTATAAAACACATTAAAATCCTAACTTATCATGCCCCACCTGCTGATGTCATCTCCAGGCCGAGCAATGAATGGACTAGGTATAGATAATCAAATCTCCATTGTATGTAAGAAGTCAACTTGTATTTTCGACAAGAATATAATCAAATTTCCATTGTATGTAGGAAGTGAACATGTATTTCCGATAGGAATATAATCAAATCTCCATTGTATGAACGAAGTCAACGTATATTTCCGATAGGTACATAGTCAAATCTCCAGTGCATGAATAAAATCGACATACACGACAGTCCATCAGATGCAATGGCTAAGGCCATCTCCAAAGTGAAGGGTTCGACCTCACTCGAACCACGACGGGATACTACTTCGACACCAGCTCGAAAGTAACATCCCAATGGCTAAGGCCATCTCCAATGTGAAGGGTTCGACATCACTCGAACCACGACAGGATACTATTTCGACACCAGCTCGAAAGTAACATCCCAATGGCTAAGGCCATCTCCAAAGTGAAGGGTTCGACATCACTCGAACCACGACGGGATACTACTTCGACACCAGCTCGAAAGTAACATCCCAATGGCTAAGGCCATCTCCAAAGTGAAGGGTTCGACATCACTCAAACCACGATGGGATACTATTTCGACACCAGCTCGAAAGTAACATCCCAATGGCTAAGGCCATCATCAAAGTGAAGGGTTTGACATCGCTCGAACCACGACGGGATACTACTTCAACACCAGCTCGAAAGTAACATTTCAATGTCTAAGGCCACCACCAAAGTGAAGGGTTCGACACCGCTTGAACCACGACGGGATACTACTTCGACACCGGCTCGAAAGTAACATCCCAATGGCTAAGGCCATCGTCGAAGTAAAGGGTTCGACCTCACTCGAAGCAAAATGGGCTTCATATTTCAACAAAGACCCTTTATATATGATAAATACAGCAAAAGATTTCCACCAAATCGACAAAACAATTTTTCATTACAACAAAAATATTACAAGCACCTGTCTTTACAAATGGCTCGAAGACGCCCTTACAAAAATCACGAAGCAAAAGTAAGTACAAACCAAAAACTACACATCGTTCCCGGGGGCGTACACATCTTCGTACCAAGAGTCAGAGGCAAGACGGTTCGCATCATCAGAGTTGATATCATCCCCGTCAGGCATAAGAGGGTCATATCCGCATGCCTCATGAGCTGCATGGGCTTTGGCACGCACATCCTGAAGCTCTACTTCAGATGCCCTCCCGTCAGCATGAAGAGCCTTGTATACATCAAACTTAGCCTCAGCGTGAACCCACAACTCATACAAACGACGAGGCACGACGGGATCGGCCGAAGCACGTGACGTAGAAGGTTGCGATTGTCGACGTACATCCTCCGTTCTCAGTTATGCCACTTGTTCATTTAACGAGGATAGCTCCGCCTCCAACTCCCGAACATGCCCCTCAACTCCCGCTATCTTAAGTGCGGACGCCTCCTTCCCCTTGGTCAGCTCCAACCTACAAACACAGAGGGCATCTTCCAAAACCGCCGCCTCAGAAATAACGGTTGCCAATCTATCGGCATTCACGCTCAGTTCACCCTTAAGCTCATTAATCTCCACCGTCTTCATATTCAGCTCGGCAGCTAAAGCGGCCACCTATGCTTGTAGGTCGGCATTCTCGGCCATTACCCCCCGACTCAGCTCAAGCTCATCGTCCTTCACTTTAAGGGATGCCTCGAGCTCACTGTTACGGGTGACGGCCTTCATAATGTCCTCATCTCGCTTCCTCAATTCCTCGACCTTACGCGCCAATTGATCCTCCCTCTGTTTAAGCCCTTCGCGGAACAGTTGGAAGTCAGGATCCTGATTGTAGATGTCAGCCATCGTACGATGCTTAGTACGATATTCTTGATATTTAGAAGACATCTTTCCATAGATGGCCGTCCTCCTCCTTTCCCGTCGCTCGCGCTCGATCTCCATGATAAAGGTCTGGCACAACAAGTAAAGTTAAAACAAAAGAACATGCCAAAAATGATAACGCAAACCCAACAAAAAAAGGAAAAGAAAGATATCTACCCGCAAGGCCATGCTGGAGACGCTCGGAGACAACTCCATATCGCTCATCGCTCTAAGCGCCTCGTTCTCAGGAGCAGCACATAAAGGGGCCAAAGCGGACGCCATCTAATCATAATTCGACAACAAGTTGTAGTCCCCACGGACAACTATGTGCCGATCAGAACCCTCCACCTTGACCTCTACGTGAGTGTGACGTTCCAAAAACTCACGAACCTCCCACGGGTCGATGTCCGAGCCCGAGCCTTCACCCTCGACACACAGGCCCCCTCCGACGCTAGATGATGCGCCGCCCTTAGCGAAGCGCACGGAACCACCTCCTGGATAAACCCCTTCTGTTTGGGGAGACCTCCCCGCCAAGATGGCGTCGGCCATAAACGTGGGTACAGGTGCCGTCTGCGATGCACCCGTCGTACTCTTATCAGTATCAACAGCCACGCCCTTCCCAAGCTCCACCCTCCTCCTTTTTCTCAGCAACGATTCGTCCCCGTTAAAGGACTCATCAACAAGGTGATGGATCGGTAAGGAAGAGGCCTCTTCCCTCACGACCATGTCGCGAGAAGAATCCCCCACCTATATCGGTTGAACACGTCCCTCTCGAATGGACTCACTCAGAGTAAATTGATTTCCTGCAGCAGCGACAACCTGTCAAAATGCAGGGACAAGGGCCCTACGCCTAGAATCACCACGACCTGCCATCACGGAGAGTCATATCAAGTAGATGACAACGAACGGTCAAGTAACGGCACAGAGAAAGACACTCACCAGACGAAACTTTCGGCCCGTAGCGTTTGACAAAAGCTGGCCATTCTCGAGTCGCCACTACCTGAGCAGCAAACGGGCCACCCAGTCCCTTATACCAGCAATGGGACGGGGTGGACGCCCCATGGCTGCAAAAAGAGCAGTAAGTAAACGGTAAGCTATATAAAAAAGGGGGGAAAGAATAAATAAGTTGCAACACCTACGATTCTCATTCCACCGTTCCGGAAATTTGGCAGGGTCTGATACAATGTGTTCAGTTCTGACAAAGAAGTACTTGTGCCAGAATTTACGACTGGCCCGGCCGTCAGTTCCGACCACCAATCCCTTTGTCCCACAATGTCTTAAGTGCACCATTGTGCCCCTGTGAAATCTAGGAGAAAACAAATGTAGGAGGTGGTGAACGGTAACTTCGCACCCTACCAGCTCCGCGTACTTTGTCAGCACCAAAAGTATCTTATACGTATACGGGGAAAGCTACGCCGGGAAAATCTGATAGAACCGGCAGAATTCTTCTGCCAACGGAATCAAGGGGAAGGAATAACCAATTACGAAAGGGTACTCGTAAAAAGCACAGTACCCCGCTCTGTGAACGTCCACGAAATCCCCTCGCGCAGGAACCATTTCAATATGAGAGGCGATGTTGTATTTGGCACGAAGAGCATTGATATGGGCATGCTCAGTTTCGGATATCACCGGAGTGGGAGTGGGAGGAGGCTCTTTAAGAAATTCGCTTCGAGTCATGGGGTGCCTCGGTAGCAACTCTTCCACGGTGGAAAAGCTATCCCCCTCCTCCACCGTCACGTATTCATCGCCAGTAGGGGGCGCCACGGACAACGGGGCAGCGTCAGAAACCTCCTCACGAGACCGATGTGGTTTAGGCATATCTATGGCAATAAAGATGTTGGCAGAACAGAAAAAGACAAGAACGGCAAATGAAGAGAAAGCCAAGAGGATTGCTAGAGCAAAAGCGGGAGGGAAGGTAAGGAATAACCGATGAAGAAATGGCCAAGAGTTTTTGAGAAAACAAACCCTCCACCTATTTATAGGATAGGGTGGCGCCGGAATCGAAGCACAAGGCTGCAAGATGGCACCAGAATCGAAGCGACAAACCGTCAGCCCCTGCCTCGAAAATACGCATAATGATGACGCACGAAGACGTGACGTCATTTCTCGATATGACATACCGCCCGGGATATTGTTGAGCACGCTGACCTTCCGTTGTTGGTCAAACCATTACGATTCATAAGGGCAATTTTTCCGCAGATGTGGGCAATGTCCGCCTATCGAGGTTGCGTTAAGCTGCAACCTCGATAAGCGGAGGGACTAACTGTATGTGTCAAAATTTGGACGACCTCGGCCACTGACGAGGGACGGGACCCTCACGACACAGCGTCCTTTGGTCGTTGAGGAAGGCGATGACTGGTAGCGGCTGGAGAACGTACGACATTGGTAGTAATGTAAGGGCAGCACGAGCTCGTCAGAATATACTTTGAAATATTCTTTTTTGTTATACCTTTTAGGGTTCAGGAGGGGATTACACTAGAGCAACTTGGATTTTTCTGTAGTTGAAAAGTGAAACAATCATTTGCTTGAAGCAGTTCTTCTCTATAGTTAAGACACAGTTCAATACATGCATGAAAGTGATTAGAACGGACAATGGTAGAGAGTTTCTTAATCATTAGTGGAGTGAGTTCCTGCTGGGTCATGGAGTAATCCGTTAGAGTAGCTGTGTGCACACCCCACAACAAAATGGGGTGGCTGAAAGAAAACACAGGCACATCTTAGACACTGCCAGAGCACTAAAATTCCAGGCTGGGATACCAAGCAAATTTTGGGGAGAATGTGTTCAAACAGATGTTTATCTTATAAACAGACTCCCTACTAGAGTACTAGGAGGGAAAAGCCCTTTGAATTGTTGTATGGCACGCCACCTTCACTAGCACATCTCAGAATTTGGATGTTTATGTTATGCTACAAATATGGCTAAGGAAGACAAATTTGGGCCAAGAGCTAAGGAAGTTGTCCTAATGGGCTACTCCAATAGTCAGAAGGGGTATAGACTATTTGACAGGACTACTAACTCTTTCTTTGTTAGTAGGGATGTTTTGTTTAGGGAATCTGTGTTTCCTTTTATCACAACACAACGTCAACAAGTTTCAGAACCCATTGCAGATGTGTTTAAATCCAACAACAAGGAGAACTACATACCATGGAGTCAGAAGATATCACTGCCTCGGAGGGGCATGCAGATGCAGATTCACCTGACACAGCAGATCAAGATGCACAAGATCAAGTAGCATCTGATTCAGATACTTATGAAGATGTAGCTGATACTTATGACCCATTATTAATCACACGGTTGCACCAGATACAGCTGATCAGGAAAGTACACCAAGCAGAAATGCTCCAATATATCAGGAATAGACTACTTCAGTACCACTTCCTACTATGCTCACCAGACAATCAACTAGAACCAAACACCCTCCAATTTGGATGCAGGACTATGTTGTTTCCACTAAACAAGACTCACATTGTCTTTATCCTATTTCCAACTTTTTGTCTTATGATTGTGTCACAAAGAAGTACAAAGACTACATAAGGGCTTTCTCCATAACCAAAGAACCACAAAACTTCAGAGAAGCAGTGCAGGATGATAGATGGATTTAGGCCATGAAACAAGAGATTGAGGCATTGGAGGACAACAAGACATAGGAAGTGGTGGATTTGCCTCTTGGGAAATCACCTATAGGGTCAAAATAGGTCTACAAGATCAAGTACAAAGCCAATGGAGAGGTGGAAAGATTTAAGGCTCGCTTGGTTGCTAAGGGATATAATCAACAAGAAGGCTTAGATTATCATGAGACTTTCTCACCAGTGGCAAAGATGGTGACAGTCCGGTCAGTAATTGCATTAGCTGCTTCTAAAGACTGGGTCCTCTATCAAATGGATGTATTCAATGCTTTCTTACAAGGAGACCTAGATGAGGAAGTATATATGGACTTGTCTCAAGGTTTTCAAAGACAGGGGGAGAAAAAGGTTTGTAGGCTGTTGAAATCCTTATATGGACTCAAACAAGCATCAAGGCAATGGAATCTTAAACTTACAGAGGCCTTATTTAGCATAGGCTTCAGCCAGAGTGTTTATGACTACTCCTTGTTTACTAAGAAGTCTGGGAATGAGATTGTCATTATCCTAATCTATGTGGATGATTTACTATTAATTGGAAGCAGTATAGAACTCATTAACGAAACCAAGTCAGTACTGCATCAGAAATTTAAGGTGAAAGATTTAGGTAAACTAAGATACTTTCTGGGGGATTGAAGTTTTGAGGTCTCAGCAAGGAATTCTTCTTAATCAGAGGAAATATACCCTAGAGCTCATCTCAGAGATGGGCTTAAGTAGAGTAAAAACTGATGTTACACCCCTAGAACTCAATCGGAAGCTTACTTCACTTGAGTATGATAAGGGTATTGGAAGTAATGTGTCTGATCCTTTGATAGATGTCACAAGCTATTAAAATCTGATTGAAAAACTCCTATACCTTACAGTCACCAGACCAAACATTAGTTATGCGGTACAGATTTTGAGTCAATGCATGCAGACTCCCAAAAGATCTCACATGGATGCAGCCAAACGTGTAGTGAGATACCTAAAACATGCACTAGGTATGGGAGTGATCATGAGAAGAGGACCAGCTGATGCCTTGATTGGCTTCTGTGATTCAGACTGGGCAACATGTCCAATAAGTAGAAGGTATGTCAGTGGTTACCTTGTTAAGCTTGGTGATTCCTTAATTTTTTGGAGGTCGAAGAAGCAACACGCAGTTTCTCGAAGCAGTACTGAAGCTGAATACAGAAGTATGGCATCTGCAGTAGCTGAGAGAGTGCAGAACTAGGGACTCCAATTCATCAACCATTAATCCTATTTTCAGACAGTAAAGCAGCAATCCAAATAGCTGCTAATCATATCTTTCATGAGCGTACAAAGCGCATTGAAATAGATTGTCACTTTATCAGGGAGAAGCTCAAACAAGGGATCCTGCAAACACAATACATATCTATAAGAAATCAAAAAGCAGACATACTCACCAAAGGATTGGCCTAACCTCAGCATCAGTTTCTACTTGGCAAGCTTGGTGTGTTAAACATTTTACACCCTTCAGCTTGAGGAAGAGTATTGATGTATATAGAAGTTAGTTAGTTGGTTAGAGATATGGGGTCTAAGTGTACATATTAGAAGTTATGGTATGTTAGAGTTAATTTACATACTTAGTACCTAATCGTTAGTTATAGTTGTATATCATCGGCTGTTTATGCCCAGTTTAATAAGTTGAGCTATTTTTTAATTATGAATCTTCTACGTTCTTCTTCTGCGCATGAATCTAACACCATGAATATGCTGCCCTCAAAAAGTTGGATTATTTGCACTGTATGGCCTTTTTAAGCCACTACTTGAATTCTACCATTATTAACCCAATGATAAATTTCAACTTTAAAAGTAGTTAGATGGATTTTATTTTCTCATACAAATTTGGTTGCGCGATAAAGGGGACAAGTTTTAAAGTGTCCTCAAGAAAAGCCATTCGGGAAAATTGCCTCGAAGTTCAAGAAAAAATGAAATTTACAACTAAAATAAACCTCAAAATTTAAACTCGTGATGTGAGGATTTCTCTAAATCATACAAGGAGATAACACTTTTTAAAATAAATAAATTATTGTCACCATAATGGTGAGAGGTTTAAGGCATGACTTCAACTTGTATATTAAAAGCCAAGCTTGCAGGAATGAGACAAGAAGTTTGTCTTATCCCTGATAATGATTAGATTTAGAGAGTCTGATTCTATTAGGACCTCTGTGTACCCCTTGTCGAGGCATCCTTTGAGTCCAATTTGAATGGCCTTAGCTTCAGCCATGTTGTTTAAATATAAGGAGGAGACGACGCATGCCTTTAACTAATGTAAATCACCTTAATGCTCCCTCGTGATATAAGGTCTAATATTGGATAAACAAAAAATAAGACCCAATACTATATAAACAAAAAAAGGAAATTTTGCATGATATAGCTAAATAATGCACCCTATTTATTATAAACCAAAACACTTTAAAAATATTATTATTTATAGTCACTTTTTATATTTTATAGCAAAGTACAAATATATACCATGGATTCCTCAATTTTCCTTCAACCCTCTCTTTCTTTTCCCTCAACTCTCTCTCTCCTTTTTCCCTCAACACTCTCTCTCTTTTCCCTGTATTTTTTCTGGCTGTCGTCCAGCTCTACCGGAGCCCAACAATGGAGGAGGATGTCGAGATCCATGGCTCTTTTTTTGAAACCCTAGATCTGGTTCGCCGATGGAGGCCCACTAACATCGTTGACCTAGATTCTGATTTACTTAAAGCGAAGCCTTTTTTCATCTGGTTTTCCTGCTGAAAATCCATTTTTGGTATGGCTTCTTCTCCGTAATCCATTCTTCTTCTCCTTCTTTGTTCGTCTCCATTTTTAGTTTTAATACAATATAAACAGTGTTTTGCTTGGCCGGAAGACGCCATCTTCGGCGAAATTTCTTTTCTTCTTTGCTATTGAGTCACATACAATGATACAAATACATTATATTTTGTAAAAATACACTCAAATTTGAGTGTATTCTGTATTTTTCAATGCTAATACATTTTTGTTTCTATATTTTCGCCTGTATTTACGTATTATGAAGGTTATTTTTTGTGGGAGATTCCTGTATTTTTTGAATTATTATTGTTTGAATACAACCGAATTAATTACAGTAAATTGAATATAGTGTAAAAGCAACTACGAGTGAATAAAATGAATTGAATACAGTCTAATATCACTATATTTGTGATTTTTTATTGTGTAAATATAGTCTAATTTAATACAGTAAAATTGAATACAATGTAAAATAGTTAAGAATGAATATAGCCGAATTGAATACAGTGTATACAACTGAATTGAATACAGCGGTATACACCATATTTCTTAATTTTTTGTTATTTGAATACAACTGAATTCAATACACTAAAATTAAGTATTGTCACGACCCCGAAATTCCACCTTCGGGACCGTGATGGCGCCTAACATTTCACTTGCTAGGCAAGCAGACGTTAGAGAACCGTTAAGCCAATTTTTTTTATTCAACTTCAATAAATTAAGTAAATTAAGCCAAAATGAATTAAAGTTGAGTGCGGAATAACATAAATGCCCCATATCTACTACAATACGGATCTAGAGTCACAACTCATGAGATTCTAAAATTTTCTACAGACAGCTTCTGAAAGAAACACAATTGTTTTGAACGAAAGAAACAGTAAAATAAGGAAACTAGAAGGGGACTTCAAGGTCTGCGGACACCAGCAGATCTACCTCGAGTCTCCAACGGGCAATCCAAGCTGCTACGCCTCACGAACAGTTAGGGCCAGTACTAAAGTCTGCATAAGAAGTGCAGAGTGTATTATGAGTACAACCGACCCCATGTACTCCTTAAGTGTCGAGCCTAACCTCAACGAAGTAGTGATGAGGCTATGGCAAGACACCCACGTAATAAACTTGTGTAGATAATAGTATATGTACTAGATAATAATGAATAAAAGCTAAACATGTATTATTGGGAGGGGGCATGCTAAGGGGATACAAGATACGAGAGATACAGCGAAAATGATAACCAGAACAGTCAATATGCTTTTAACCAGTAAAAATAATTAAGCACAATGAAGAAAATTGTACGGCATCACCCTTCGTGCTTTTACTCTCAACCTCACAATGAAACAATGATATTGCACGGCATCACCCTTCATGCTTTTACTCTCCCTCACAGTATAAATCAATAGAAACGGCACGCCATCACCCTTCGTGCATTAACTCTCATAACATGGCACACAAATCGAGGAGGGCTAAAATGAGGTATTTAAGGCTTCAAAGCGCAGAATTAGGTTATAAAACATAAGATGACCTATCGGGTCATCACATTCTTCACCTCTAAAACAACCGTTCGTCCTCGAACAGACATAGAAAGTTACCTGGGCTGGTGAAAAGGTGTGGATATCTACTCCGCATGTCCAACTTAGACTCCCAAGTAGCTGCCTCGACGAGCTGACCTCTCCACTGCACTCGAACCGAAGGATAACTCTTTGACCTCAACTGACGAACCTTCCGGGCTAGAATAGCCACCGGATCCTCCTCGTAAGTCAAATCCTTGTCCAACTGGACAGAGCTGAAATCTAACACGTGGGATGGATCACCGTGATACTTCCAGAGCATGGATACATGGAAAATCGCATGAACTGCTGATAATCTAGGTGGCAATGCGAGCTTGTAATCCACCTCACCCACTCTCTGAAGAATCTCAAAAGGCCCGGTATACCTAGGGCTCAACTTGCCCTTCTTTTCGAACCTCATCACACCCTTCATGGGTGAAACCCGGAGCAATACCCGCTCTCCAACCATGAATGCAACATCACGAACTCTACGATCGGTATAAATCTTCTGCCTGGACTGAGCTGTGCGAATTCGATCCTGAATAATATTGACCTTATCCAAGGCATCCTGTACCAAATCTGTACCCAACAACCGAGCCTCCCCCGGCTCGAACCATCCAACTGGCGACCGATACCACCTCCTGTATAATGCCTCATAGAGAGCCATCTGAATGCTTGACTGGTAGCTGTTGTTGTAGGCAAACTCCGCAAGTGGCAAGAACTGATCCCAAGAACCTCCGAAGTCTATAACACAAGCGCGGAGCATATCCTCCAATATCTTAATAGTGTTGTCGGATTGTCCGTCCGTCTGAGGATGAAATGTTGTGCTCAACTCAACCTGCATGCCCAGTCACGTTGTACTTCCCTACAGAAGCGCGAGGTGAACTGATTACCTCGATCAGAAATGATAGACATGGGCTCACCGTAAAGACGAACGATCTCGCGGACATAAATCTCTGCCAGCCTCTCTGAAGAATAGGTAACTGCCACAGGAATGAAATACGCTGACTTGGTCAGCCTGTCCACAATGACCCAAACTGCATCGAACTTAATTCCTCTAAGTCCATGGGAGTCCAACAACGAAATCCATAGTGATACGCTCCCACTTCCACTCAGGAATCTCTAACTTCTGAAGCAAACCACCAGGTCTCTGATGCTCATACTTAACTTGTTGACAATTTAGACATCGAGCTACATATGCAACTATATCCTTCTTCATCCTCCTCCACCAATAATGTTGCCGCAAGTCCTGATACATCTTGGCGGCACCCGGATGAATAGAATACCGGGAACTGTGGGCCTCCTTAAGAATCAACTCATGAAGTCTATCCACATTAGGCACACAAACACGACCCTGCATCCTCGAAACTCCATCATCTCCAACAGTAACCTGCTTGGCATCACCGTGTCGCACTGTGTCCCTAAGGACGAGCAAATGAGGGTCATCATACTGCCGCTCCCTGATGCTCTCAAACAATGAAGACCGAGCGACTGTACAAGCTAGAACCTGTAGGCAACACCAACACTGGTGCCGTAGGCAAAGCAGTCTTGAGCTTCTGAAAGCTCACCTCATACTCGTCTGACCATCTGATCGGGGCACCCTTTTGGGTCAACCTGGTCAATGGGGCTGCTATAGATGAAAAACCCTCCACAAACCGACAGTAATAACCCATCAATCCTAAGTAACTCTGGATCTCTGTAGTTGAAGTGGGTCTAGGCCAGTTCTGAACTGCCTCAATCTTCTTAGGATCTACCTGAATACCCTCTAGTGATACAACGTGCCCCAAGAAAGTGACTGAGCTCAACCAAAACTCGCATTTTTAAAACTTAGCATATAACTGGATGTCTCTCAGAGTCTGAAGTACGATCCGAAGATGCTGCTCATGCTCCTCTCGATTGTAGGAGTGGATCAAGATATCATCAATAAACACAATCACAAAGGAATCCAGATAGGGCTTGAACACTCGGTTCATCAAATCCATAAATGTTGCAGGGACATTTGTCAGCCCAAATGACATCACTAGAAACTCATAATGCCCATATCGAGTCCAAAAGCTGTCTTAGGGACATCGGATGCCCTAATCCTCAACTGATGGTAGCCAAAACTTAAATCAATCTTCAAAAATACCTTGGCACACTGATCAAATAAGTCATCAATCATTGGCAATGGATACTTGTTCTTGATGGTGACTTTGTTCAACTACCGATAATCTATGTACATCCTCATCTATCCATCTTTCTTCTTCACAAACAACACGAGCGCACCCTAGGGCAAGACAATTGGTCTAATAAAGCCCTTATCAAGCAAATCTTGCAGCTGATCCTTCAATTCTTTCAACTCCGGCGGGGCCATACAGTATGGCAGGATAGAAATAGGCTGAGTTCCCGGATCCAAATTAATAAAAAAGTCAATATCCCTATCAGGTGGCATCCCCGACAGATCTATAGGAAACACCTCTGGAAACTCACGGACAACTGGTACTGAATCCATGGAAGGAACCTCAGTACTAGAATCGCGGACATAAGCCAAATAAGCTAGACATCCCTTCTCGACCATGTGCCGAGCCTTAATGTAAGAGATAACCCTATTGATAGAATGGCTAGGAGTCCCTCTCCAATCCAATCGAGGCAACCCCGGCAAGGCTAAGGTCACCACCTTGGTGTGACAATCCAATATAGCATGATAAGGTGACAAGCAATACATACCCAAGATGACATCAAAATGTACCATATCGAGAAGTAGAAGATCTACACTAGTCTCAAGACTCCCAATGGTAACCACACACGAACGATAAATACGATCTATAACAATAGCATCTCCCACAAGTGTGGACACATACACAGGAGCATTCAAAGAATCACGAGGCATAACCAAATATGAAGCAAAATAGGATGACATGTAGGAATAAGTAGAACCCGGATCAAATAGAACTGAAGCATCTCTACGGCAAACTGAAATAGTACTTGTGATAATAACGTCAGATGACTCAGCCTCAGGCCTGGCTGGAAAAGCATAGCATCAGGACTGGGCCCCACCACTCTGAACTACATCTCTAGGGCAGGCCCTGACTGGCTGGCCTCCACCTCTAGCGGCCTGACCTCCACCTCTAATGGCCTGACCTCCACCTCTAGCTGACTGAGCGGGCGGTGAAGCACCTGATGCCGGGACCATGGCACGAGAACCCTGATGCTGTGAACTGCTCGATGCTCGAGGGCAAAATCTAGCAATGTGCCTCGGATCACCACAAGTATAACAGGACCTCGGCTACTGTGACTGCAGACCCTGAAACTGGCCCTGTCGGCTTAAGTAACCCCCTGAAAACTCTGGAGCGGAGGTGCACTAATAGGAGCTGGCGGTGCACTGTAGGCAAGCTGATCGGAATAAGGCATATGAGGGCCACGACCACCTGAAGTACCGTAGGAGAAAGTAAGCAAAAATGAATTAAAGCTGAGTGCGGAATAACATAAATGCCCAATATCTACTACAATACGGATCTCGAGTCACAACTCGCGAGCTTCTAAAATTTTCTACAGACAGAGTCTGAAAGAATCACAATTGTTCTGAATGAAAGTGATAGTTTATATGAGTCCACCAAACTATAGAGTACCAGGTCCTCTATGTGTTTCCACTGAGAATGCTAATGAAACAGTAAGTAAACAAGACAGGGAGTTTTATGTGGAAAAATCCCTGCTCAAGGGGATAAAAAACCACGACCTACACTGGTAGGATTTCAACTTCACTATGAGCAACTTTTAGATTACAACCTATGCAATCTAGGAATTAAACTCTTAATCCCTCACTAACTTGTAATACACCTATTACAAGCCACTTTGCAATACACCTATTACAAAGACTTCAACTCATGACTAACTCTAGCCACAACACAAACACTACGGGTTTAATGTTTTACAAAAGGGGTTCCTAAGCAACGCTTCTAGCTAAGCAAATTAGGAGTTACAATGAAGAACAATTACAAAGTTACAACTCAACTAAGGACAATAAGATACTAGATTTAGGAACTGGTCCGTAGTAGTGTTAAACTTTATTCTTGATGCACTTGAGAATTGAATGCTCGAATATCAGATGGCTTGAATGCTTGAAGTGAATTCTCAAAATGTTCAAGTGATGTTTTGTTGTAATGCTCTTGTTAATACAACTTGGATGACATCACTTGAATGATGTAATACCTTGGTTGGTCAAGGGACAAGTGACTGCAGAACTGTGCTGCACTGTTTCTGTGGCAGTCACTTTCTAGCTGTAAATAGTTGACTTTCGTACTGCTGTCAGGGAAACACAAGGGATCAGGTCCCTGTGTTGGTTCTTTATCTTCTGAAGTTGCAGCAGTTCACATTAGCTGGAGTCCGTTGATTAGCAATGTGTACCAAGTGTGTCAGGTTCCCTATCTAGTTCTTTGACAGTAANCATACATTGTCACTTTGCAATATTAGATCTACAACAATATTATCATCTTTGCATCTCTAGGCTTATTATATTTGATTACGATTTACCCCTTCTCTATTTTTTTGATTGTTTTATCGCTTACAAAGTACATCGTTAACTTTTGAGCCAAACATTATCCAATAATATATAGCCCTTATTTTTGTTTCGAATGCATATTCTATTTTTTATTGTGATTTTCTTATGTTCTTCCATGTCAAAGTGTCGTAGAAACTAAATTCTATCAATATTTATAGATTTGCAATGTCAAATCTCCATTTAATTCGCTAGACAAAGAGCGAACTATATGTATGGGCTTTGTGAGGGTCTTTTTCGGGCGATGTGCACAAATAGCCACTAACAGCTCATGTCTTTATTTTAAAGCCAGTGTTTTGAATGTCTTTAGTCTTTAGCCACTGGTTTAATAAACTTTAACTGCCCGAACGAAAATACCCTTCTGTTCATGTCCTTAACTTCAGGACTACATGTCCTTAACTTTTAAACTTGAAACTCTAAGTTCAGGACTTCAAGACTACATGTCCTTAACTTTTTAACCTGTAACTCTAAGTTCAGGACTTCAGGACTACATGTCCTTAACTTTTGAACTTGGAACTCTAAGTTCAGGACTTCAAGGTTACATGTCCTTAACTTTTGAACTTGGAACTCAAACTTCAAGATCAAGCGTCCTTAACTTTTGAACTTGTAAGTCAAAGTTAAGGACCTATTGTCCTTAACTTTTGAACTTGCTTGTCCTTAACATTTGAACGTGTAACTGTAAGTTAAGAACTGTCTGTCCTTAACTTTTGAACTTGTAACTATAAGTTAAGGACTGCTTGTCCTTAACTTTTGAATGCGTAACTGTAAGTTAAGGACTGTCTGTCCTTAACTTTTGAACTTGGAAATCAAAGTTAAGGACCTATTGTCCTTAAGTTTTGAACTTGTAACTGCTGTCTGTCCTTAACTTTTGAACTTGGAAATCAAAGTTAAGGACCTATTGTCCTTAACTTTTGAACTTGTAACTGTAAGTTAAGGACTGTCTGTCCTTAACTTTTGAGCTTTTTAGCCTAAGTTCAGGATCTATTGTCCTTAACTTTTAATTTATTTTAACACAAAATAAATTAAATGTAAACACACAAAAATGGCTCCTCAGAAAATATGGTAAAACTGAAGAAGAAAAAAAAATACGTGCAATTATAAGTTGGTAAAAAAGAAAAAACTGGTTTCGCTACTTGTAAGTAATAAATTCATGTAACCTGTTTCTCCCCGTCCTTTTGCAATGATGTTATGTTATTGGAATCCATGATTATTATAATTGGTTATAACTCACTTGGACACATAAGCAAGCTTATCCTATGTCATCGCTCCTCTTTACAGAGGACGAGCAGATAATGAAACAAACATCAAGAATTTGATGAATAAAAAATAAAAAAAATCTCAACTTTATGGCAATAAATGGTGTAGTCCACAATATTATAAACCATGTTTGAAAACTCTTACATTAATAATGAAGTACAAGTGTATCCATCCCGAAGGTCGACTTGCCAAAGGAACAACCTCAGCCAAAGGAGTGGACAAAGGAGTTGGCAATGGAGAATTTCTACAAACTGGACAACTCGATGGTGAGGAAGACAAACATTAATTTTGGATTATGGAGAAGGCACGCAGAGAGAGAAGCAAGGGTTTGGGAAGAAAAGCAAGGGAAGAAAGGGTAAAAATGTCTTTTCATATTAATTTTAATAGGGTAGTGGCTATTTTTACTCAACATTAGAATTGCTGGATAGAAAATAAATACCACCTTAAATAGTGGCTACCCCATTCCATTTCTACGTCTTTTTCTGGACCATATAGACTTATGTAGTTGTTGATTTATATCTCCATTTGTAAAAATGAAGTAAAATGCAATATTGTTCACATAGAAGATCTTAGTTGTTCCTGCCAATTCAATTCATGAACAATCTTAGATTTTTTCATATTCTACTCAGTCTTTACAATATGGTTGCTGACCTTTACTCGACATTTATTAGAATAATCATAATCTAATATTACGTTCAAAATTACAATACATGTAAGCATAAACAAATTTTACAGCAATATAAGTCTCAAGCACACAATAGTATATGATATTTTATTGAAAATATGTAATAGTGATAAAGTTCATACCATTATTATTAGAGGAATATTTAGGCCGTTTTTGGTTCCGTATGCATATTCTATTTTTTCTTGCGAATTTATGTTGTTTTTCCATGTCACTATTCTATAGAAACTAAATTAAATGGACGTACTTTTATCAACCCGGGTCACAAAGGCTGCTGAAAGATTTTCGATTGGGGGTACAAGGTGTTAGATTCAAGTTTTAATGATTAAAAAAAAATATTACTCGTAATTGCAGGTACATTCGAGAAGCAAAAGAAGGTGCTAACCCATAATGCTTCAAAGATGGCAGACTCAATCAATCGTAGATCCGTACGATAGAAGAATACTGATAGTTTATATGAGTCCACCAAACTGTAGAGTACCAGGTCCTCTATGAGTTTCTATTGAGAATGCTAATGAAACAGTAAGTAAATAAGACTGAGAGTTTTACGTGGAAAAATCCCTGCTCAAGGGGATAAAAAACCACGACCTGCACTGGTAGGATTTCAACTTCAGTATGAGCAACTTTTAGATTACAACCTCTGCAATCTAGGAATTAAACTCTTAATCCCTCACTAACTCGTAATACACCTATTACAAGACACTTTGCAACACACCTATTACAAAGACTTCAACTCATGACTAACTCTAGTCACGACACAAACACAAAGAGTTTATGGTTTTACAAAGGGGTTCCTAAGCAACGCTTCTAGCTAAGCAAATTAGGAGTTACAATGAAGAACAATTACAAAGTTACAACTCAACTAAGGAAAACAAAATACTAGATTTAGGAACTGGTCCTTAGTAGCGTTGAACTTTGTTCTCGAGGCACTTGAGAATTGAATGCACGAATCTCAGAAGGCTTGATTGCTTGAAGTGAATTCTCAAGTGTTCAAGTGATGTTTTGTTGTAATACTCTTGTTAATACACCTTTGATGACATCACTTGAATGATGTAAGCACTTGGTTGGTCAAAAGACAAGTGACTGCAGAACTGTGTTGCACTGTGTGCACTGTTCTGTGGCAGTCACTTTCCAGATGTACACAATTGACTTTCGTACTGCTGTTAGGGAAACACAAGGGATCAGGTCCCTCTGTTGGTTTTCTATCTTCTAAAGTTGCAGCAGTTCACATTAGCTGGAGTCCATTGATTATCAATGTATACCAAGTGTGTCAGGTTCCCCATCTGGTTCTTTGAAAATAAGTTTGTTAGATTATCAAAACATAAAGCTAAGACATTGAAAACCCATCAAATACAATTCATGCGCGTCAAGAAAGGAAAGTCAAAAATTAGAGCCGTCAATATGGATTTGGCCCGTTGGGCCAGCACAGCTTGTGATTTAGCAGGGCTGGGCTAGAATTTTTGGAGCCCATTTAAAAATGAGGCTTTTAAGCCCGAACTGAGTAAGCCCGTGGCCCGTGAGGCTTGACTGAGGCTGGGCTGGGTTGGCCCCTGGGCCTAATAAAAATACGTATTTAAAATATATAAAATATAAAAAGTATATGACACAAAAAATAACAAGAAGAGTATCCCAAGCTTAAAGTTTATTAAGCTCATAATATTAAAAGATCAAAGTCTTAAAACAATAAAATTTAATTATTCTCAATATTTAACTAATTAATATTGCATACGAAATATAGATGTAGAAGAAAGTGAAGATGTTTGTCACGCCTCAAACCTGGGGAGGCGTGGCTGGCAGCCGGTGCCGTGCTGGCCCGAGTGAACTACTCTGTAACTCTTTTTTTTTTGTAACTATCATGGGCAAACATAGCCGCATCTTGTAATGTACAATTGTAAGTGGGCAAACACTGTATCAGCAACCCACTGTACTTAAAACATGAATACATATGGGCCGTCAAGGCCTCTGACATACTGTAAAAATGAACCTCTGTCTACAAAGCCTCTAAGATTATGCGACATCAAATGGGATAGGGTACCGCCCTACCCATAAGTCTGTAGCAAAATTCTGGCACGATGACTCATAGACTCGGCTGCACTCCAAATGAGGTGGAGTCTTACCGATCCTTTGCTGAATGCCAATCTCGTCTACTATGAGGGCTCGTCACAGGCATGAATGCGGCGTCCCCAAAAAAGGGACGTCAGTACGAATAATGTACTGAGTATGTAAGGCAAAACTGAAACATAATAATAAGTCAACATTAATTAAAGACATATAAGAATCAACCTGAATATCTGAAGTGCCACCGTATATACATACTTATTATACTTATATATATGGTGCTTCTCTTTGAGACTATTATCCATATCGTATGATGCATGACTGTCCAACTGATCAGTGGTAACTGCTCGGCCGGCCGTAGCACGGTGGTAAATGCATGACTGCCCGACCAGCCGTAGCTCGGTGGTAAATATGTAACTGCTCAACCGGCCGTAGCTCGATGGTAAATGCATGACTGCGACCGGCCGTAGCTTGATGGTAAATGAATATGCATGACTGCCCAACTGGTGGTAACTGCCCAATCGGCCGTAGCACGGTGGTAAATGCATGAAGATGCATGTACATGTATCACTATACTATAAACATTAATATCTCTATCATCTACCGCAATAGGGACGTAGAGACATACTTAAACATGCCTGAATATCATTCTACGGGAATGAATAACATAGATATCCTTAACTGCTAAGAGTAGAACCACTTATGGAATAGCATTACATATAAGTATCGTTACTTGGATCATGCCAAAAGAAAGAAGGAATAGCCTTAACATACCTGTATGATCTCTTCCTTATTATTCAACCATGCTCAACACAACTTCTTTCATCTACAACAAGTGAAATGATGTTGCCGTTAACATATAATGCCGTACCATCACATTTGACTAGTCGTATGACTTAAGGAAAATCGGGCAGTAACTCCCCTATTTTTTTAATACAACCCAAAGACCACTAAGGGTCATCAACAGCCCAACAACAACAACAATATAATCCAATATGAGTTTTTCTGATTATCTTAACAATCATATTGAGCGGAAAGCTCGTTTTTACTCATAACAAGATATAACTTGAATCCAACTCTTATTCCATGAATTAGTTTAAAACCTTCAGAACATCATACTTATATGTACCATATTATTTCTAGTTTAAAACATCCACATAATGCCTTCAAAAAAAGCCTCATACATCTAGCACCTTAACTTTTATCGTCAATCACTTGTTTCTCATATTTTCTTCTTCAATCAACTTAATTAACACCTATAAAAGCTTAACAACAGCAGCCACAACATTATCAAATTATTTCTCACAATTTCCAGCCATCACAAGCCATATATTTAGCCACAAAACAGTCCAATCAAAAAGACAACCATATCCCATGTTCTTTCAAGTGTTATCTTATGGTTTTTCACTCAAACAACACAACCAACACACGATTAACCATAGGCACAATCAAGAAGATGTTATACATACCTTGGACAACAGCTACAACTCGAAACCCCATCTCAACTTAGTTCACAATAGCCCTCAATCACACCACAATACCATAGAAGTATTCTCTTGTAGTCTTTAACATCTTTGATGATGATTTGAGTTGATTTCTCTTGAGTTTGGTTTTTGGAATCTTGGACCAGTTCTTGGAGAGCTTGAGAGTGTTTTGGTGTAAGATATCTCTGGATATTGACGAAATGTAATGGGTAAAGATAACTTATAAGCCCACCGCCTCTCCAAGCAGGTGGGTAAGCTGCCTGCTTGGCAGCTTGAGCAATGCAACTTCGGACACTTGTATCTCTCTACTCTGATATCGAGTTGACAAACAGTTTTCATCGTTAGAAACTAGACACATATATATTTAATTCCATATAAAGATATCCTTGTAACTCTCAATACAGTGGGAGAAAACGGCGTCGCAACTTGGCCTATAAACCTGCCAGTTTCTCCGAAGTGCGGCAACGTGACTTGTTGACCCTACTTTAGAAATTCATATTTCTCTACCTCAATGTCATATGAATAAATGGTTTAGACCATTGGAAACTAGGTTCTAAGACCTTCATTTTGGTATGAGATATGTCCCAAAATGACATCATAAAGCTTATGAATTTAATTTCTCAAAACGGCTCGTTACAAGACAAATCTTAACTTGATTTTTTCGGAAGTTAAATCCAATTTTTCCCAAACTTTATATTTTATATCCGAACATCATATATAGTCATATTATGACTTAACACTCATTCAAATCATGATTAACAAGTCTTATATTTATTATACATCACCTTAGGACACACAGGGTGTAACACCAAACTTCTCGACTTTCGACAAAACTTATCCTCTTTAATTCGTTTAGCTTATAAGCCTTCCAAACATCTTGGTACTTGTTATTCATGAGCTTAAACATTTATAACTTCCAAGGTAACATGATTAACTTACTTTATAAACTTTTCAAACATGATTTTATTTCTGAGCTTACATCAATTGACTTACGGCGTACTCTTACATACGAAAACATGGGGTGTAACAATGTTAAGACAACCTTCTCATAGGCGGATTCAAATGTGTTTGATGAAGATGATGTGTTAGATATCCCATAAGCTTCATGGGCGTTCTCTTGAGTAGTTTCTTTTGAGTTTTGGCTTTTAGTGAATGAAATATAGTCTTGTCTTTTACCTTTTTAGTGTTTATTGTGATATATTAGAACCGTATAAAAAGTTATTAAGTTTTGTGAAAATTTTCCAATAAGACTTTTTAAAATTTTAAATATTTCTCTTTTTTTTAGTTTAGTAATTAAAGAAAAAAATATAAAATTATATTTTAAAAAAAGATGGGCCGGACCGTGGGGGGCCCGTAACCCCATAGGGCTGGGGTGGGCTGATCATTATAAGGCCCATCAAAATGGTAGGCTAGCCCGGCTCCGCCCATATTGATAGCTCTATCCCAAATCAAGGAAGATAATAATCTCTAAGAATCCGCTCCAACTGTCAATCAAGCCACTAAAGGGACGATCACGATCTCTAAGAATCCGCTCCAACTGTCAATCAAGCTCCGCTCCAACTGTCAATCATGCCACTAAAGGGACGATCATGATCTCTAAGAATCCGCTTAAACTATCAATCAAGCCACTGAAGGAAAGACTATCTGCCTGAAGATCCGCTCGTCCAATTGAATCGTGTCATTAAAGGAAAGCTATCACTCTCCATGATTGAAGGATTAATCAATGGAAGCCCCGCACTTATTCTTGGAAAGAATCATCAATCAAGATTCATTCCAAGGATCAATTCCTTTGGGTTGGAAATCTCTCAAGATCCGCCTCAATCAAGAATCAAAGCAGATCCCTCGAGTTGTATTTATAGTCAGAAAATAAGGAGAAGAAGCATACTTTGATCGAACCAACCTCAAGCTCTTTGTTCTACTCTAAACAAGTTACGTAATCTGTAATAGATTTACTTTGTAACTAGTGGAGCTACGAAGAGAGAACCCTCCTGCAACCCAAGGGGATTGGACTAGGATTCACATTGAATTTCGAGTTAGTATAAAATATTCGGTGTCATTTACTTTCTACACTTTACATTCTGTTATTAATATTTATATCGCACCAATTTATAATCGACTAACTTGTAAACTAGTCTACTAATTAACCACAAACAAAAAAAGATGACAATTCAGCCCTCCCCTCTCCCCCCCTCCCGGTACTTTAAATTGGTATCAGAGCATGTCTCACACTTTCATTTTGCTAACAGCTAGTGAGAAAAGATCATGTCAAACTAAGTAATTGTCGGAGCACTATTTCAAGAAGGGACATCACAGGCGAGGCCTCCATATTTCAATGGACAATATTTCTCACATTGGAAGGTTCACATAGAAATCTATGCAAAATCCTATGATGTCAAAGTGTGGTGTGTAATGTAATAAAAAGGGAGACTACCCAATTCAAGAAGCTAAATCTGACTAGAAAACAGATAGACAGACATCTACTGATCCAGTGGATATAGATGACTATTTTGATGAGCAACTGCAGTAATACAAGTTAACGCCAAAGACGAAATCTTCTATACAATGCTATAAGCGGAGAAGAATATAAAAAGATCTAAAGCGGTAATATGTCCAAAGAAATATGGGACAAGCTGGAAGTTACTTATGAAGGGACAAGCAAAGTCAAGGAAACAAGAATAAATCTGTCGATCCATGACTATGAACTCTTTCAGATGAAAGAAGGTGAATTCATTGAGGAAATATTTGCCTGATTCAGTAAAATCATTAGAGAACTGAAGGCTTTTGGAAGACCATACTCAAGCAACGAACAAGTTTGAAAAATCATAAGAAGTTTGCCTACTTCTTGGAAAACAAAAGTAGTTGCACACGAGTCTCAAGATCTAGACAAGTTATCCTATGATGAACTCTGTGGAGATCTCATTTCTTTTGAGAAAACACATCTCAAAAAATAGGTTCTGGAGGAAGAAGAAAACAATCGCTTTTACAACCACGATTGAAGGATCTGAAGATGATAATGACAACGAAACGGAGGCTCTAGAAGAAGAAATCGCTATGGTTTCCAAAACTATTAATGGACCGATGAGAAGATACAGGAACACTAAAAGGGGAAGAATGTCTTCCAGACGAATCAAATAGTACAATAAACAAGATAAGAATGATAGAAACGATTTTGAATGTGAAAAATATTGTCATGTACAAGCTGAATGTCAAGATCTCAAAAGAAAAGCCTCCAGAAGATTTCACAAAAATAAATCCTTCGAAAGTTAGAGTGATGAAGACAACTCAAAAAATGAAGAAATCGCCAATCTCTTCTTCATGACTATATTAGAAAATGATATGAACAAGTTTTCGGGTTGTTGGACCGATGAAGAGATATCAGATGATGATAGGAAGGAAACAATAGACAATTGCTTCATGACACGTGGTGAATCTTGAGAGGAACATCACAAGAAAAGTTGTAAAGAAAAATAATATCTCGGCAATGCGTGTTCCATCCACATGACGGACGACAAAAGACTATTCAAAGAAGTTACAAAAATAAATGGAGGAAATGTCAAATTCGGTGATGATTCAAAAAGTAAAATTGTCGGCACCGAAACAACCCCGTCCAACAATAATTGTGATATCACAGAAGTTTATCTTATGGATGGACTCAACTACTACCTACTGAGCATAAGCCAACTATGTGACTCTAGATATGAAGTGAACCAAGAAAACAGGTTGTGCAATCGAAGATGAATCAGGTAAAATCATCTTCCATGAAAGAGGTATGGAAACGTTTATATTCTAGACTGTACTGAAAAAATAGATGGTCACATTTGTCTAGCATCCATGTCTGATGATCCCTGACTTTGGCATAAGAAACTTGGAATTTCAAACATGCACCTGATTAAAAAACTGTCTAGACATGACCTAGTCATTGGTCTTCTCAAACTCAATTTTTCTAGGAATCATGTGTGTGATGCATGTCAACTTGGTAAGCAAACTAAAACTTTCTTTGAGCCCAAAGATATTGTCTCCACATCTAAGCCTCGACAGTTATTGCATTATGGACTTATTTGGCCCTATTAGAAATGCTAGCATTGGAGGAAAATAATATGCATTTGTTATTATTGATGACTACTCACATTTTACATGGGTAATATTTCTGGCTCATAATGATGAAGCTTTAAAGAATTTTGAGATCTTCTGCAAAAGGGTGAAAGAGAAAAAGGATATCTCATTTTAACTATACAAAGAGATCATGGAGGAGAATTTGAAAACAGATCATTTGAAGATTTTTGCAATGAACAAGGATGTTGACCTGAGCGGTTTTGATTTTGATGATTGACAAATGAACACATACATGAACCAGGTCTATGGACAATGTACACAGGCTATGGTTAGAATCAAGCAAAAGGCATGCATGTGCAAGGGATAAGTATAAGTGGTGACGCACACACACCAAAGTTAAGCAAGAATTGAGAGCAAAATAGCAAGGTATTTTGTGAGAAATTCCTGTGAGTTTCAAGAATACGAACCTGAAGCTACATGAATCAGATTGAAGAACCAGTTCCATGTGTATGTCTTCAATTGTAGTCGGAGCTTTTGAGTTGTACCTTTCACCTTTTGTTTAGAAGCATTTGTACTAGGTATTCATTCAAGTTAGAATTAACTTGAAGTAGTCGCAACAGCCTGTGGCGTGTTGCTACAAGAGTTAGAGTTAATCCTTAGGTTTGTAAGAGTTTTTAAACATCATTGTTTGGCTCAGAGTTGTAGTGAAGTTTGGGGAAAATCCTACTGAGAAGTAGGTCGCGATCTTTTTTACCTTTTGAGCCGGGTGTTTTCCACATAAAAAATACTTGTGCTCTTTACTTTCTGCATTACTTGCAAGTGTAGTTTAAGGAACGCATAGAAGAACCGATTCTTTCTATAATTCAGTGCGCGTGAAAATTGGACACCACATAAATCACCCCCCTCTTGTGTGGTATTGAAGTATAAAATATCAATTTGTATCAAAAAAGGTTATCCTTGAAGAGGCTAACACCTTAGGAAAAGATCAAGATGAGTGCACCACCTGAAAATTGCGAAAGGCAATCCACTGCGAGGCCACCACTCTTAAATGGGTAGTACTACTTATGGGCAAGTAAGAATGAGAGATCATCTGCAGGTAGAAGAATATGAGATGTGGGATATAATCAATGATGGCCCACTATCAACACTAAAGAAAAATGCTGAAGGTGAGGATGTTCCAAAGACAAGAGCTGACTGCACTGCTAAGGATTTGAAGAAGTGGGAGAAGTATGCTAAAGCTAAGAAATGACTTTTCTGTGGACTTGGTTGTCGCGCCCCCTTTTTCTCGCAAAATCGGGTTTATGACATTTAGGAGGACAACTCGTTCCTTTTTGGGGAATTGGGTTTAATGGAATTGAAGAGTAGCCACCTAATGATTTAAGTGCATTAGGACACTTTAGAAGAGCTTGATTTTGGATAACCAGACATAGGGTAAGGGCTTGAAATTATTCCAAGGGGAAGGTGTTAGGCACCCTTCAGAATCCACTAGTGTGGTTCCCGGCCAAGCTATTGTTGTGACTTAAGTACAAATAACACATAGGCAAGTAGGACTTCAAATAGGAGGGGATTTTTTCACATAAAGGTTAGAAATAAACAAAGTCGGAAAGCATTAAAGAGAGTTGATTTAGAAGAAATGTTTAAAGGATTTAAAAGAAACAAAGAAACAAAGGGAAGGGGGTCCTAGGTTTATTAATAATATGGATCACCCCACACAACATCCGGTAATCACTCTTACGCGTGATGTTATCGCGTGGTCATCATATCCATATCTACCCTTTCCCACCCCTTTAAGGTACTAAAGCGCGGAATGGTCTCGTTTACTTATTGCATGCTATTACCCGCCCCACTCCTATCAGTCCCGGAGGTACTTGGGACTACTAATCCTAAAGGGAGGAGATGTTGGGCTTATTTTGTGGTTTCAAAAGGTAAAAATACTAAGGCTACAAACAAAACACATATAGCAAGTTTGGGGAAGCATATAAATAAATAAAAGGCTCAGAGAGACCTCCTTTAAACCAATGAAAGCACATAATTTAGCATGTCTTGCACGTACAGTTTAAGATCTAATTAAACTTAAAAGGTTTGAGGCAGACTGATTTATTACATAGTTCAGATAAGAAGCCCGAAGCAGGCCTACCTGTTGGTTGTAGCTA
>NC_031989.1:30710432-30726327 GCF_001879085.1 Nicotiana attenuata
TTAATCTAGGGAGTTTGAGGGGTTATTTGTGGTCGGATTTTGGTATTTTTGGTAAGTATGGACTCGTGGAAGGATAAGGATTTTATTGATGTAATTTTTATCAAATTTCGAGACGTGGGCCCGGGGGTCGGGTTTGGTCAATTTCAGGATTTGTGTTGTAATTTGATTATTTTCGCATGGGCTTCGTTCCCTTAGCATATATTGATGTTGTGATGCTGTTTTTGGATCGATTCGGTGATTTGATTGAACCATTAGATCTGTATCGTAATTACAGAGTCATAGCAACAAGAATCACTTAATTCTGGTTTCGTATGAGAGAGTTATGCCCATTTCCGTGTCAGGAAAGATTGTTAGTTTCTGCTGCGAACCTTTGTTCTTCGCGAACGTGAGAGAGGTTCCGCGAACACGAAGAAGGATTTCGGAATATATACTATGTAAGTTATTGGTAATAATTATTTTTGATAATTTTTGGAATCCGAACGCGTGGGCCCGGGGGATGACTTTGTTAACTTTTCTTGAGGAGTTGGGAATTTGTTTCTAATTGTTAAATTACGAGTATTGAAGTATATTTTGATTGGTTTGCACGCTGTTTGATTAGTTTTGGATTTGACATCGGTTTGAGGTGTTAGAACGGAGTTGGAGCCGGTTATCAGATTTTGGAGCGAGGTAAGTCTCCTATCTAACCTTGTGAGGGAGAATTTTCCCCGTAGGTGTTATTGCAGTTATATTCTACATGTTGTGGGAGCCACACGCGTATGAGGTGACAAGTGTCCGTGCGTATGCTAGAATTCTTGGTTATGTCCGGGTAGACTTAGATTCACGCCATGCTTTAACTGTACTATTAGAGTTATCCTTGCTTGTTTAATTACTTTATTTCGCATTACGACCTGAGATTAGACTTGCATAGAGTAATGGACTCGCTATTTTTGAAATTGGACTAGCTACTTGATTAGCCGTGGAAATTGTGCTTCCCTTATGATTTTCTCTCGCGTTGTGTGTATTCATCACAAATTTTTCCATAAACTTCATAACTCACACATATATTCGTGAGTGGGGTCAAGGACCCGTTAAGCTTCTTATTCTTATGGGATCGGGCAGTTTGCCTCGGCAGGATTACGTACCACACTCATATGGGATTGGATCGTTCGCCTTGGCAGGATTATGTACCACACTCTTATGGGATCGGGTCGTTCGCCTTCGCAGGATTATGTACCACACTGTTATGGGATCAGGCTGTTTGCCTCGGCACGATATTATTGTAACACACTCTTACGGGATCGGTCCATTTGCCTCGGCATTTCTATAAAACACTTTTATGGGATCAGGTCGTTCGCCTTGATAGTATCATGTATCATATTCTTATGGGATCGGACCATTCGCCTCACCATTTCTATAAAACACTCCTATGGGATCGGGTCGTTCTGCAACTTCATGAAATACTCTTATGGGATCGGTTCGTTTGTCTTGGCAAAATCGTACGTAATATTTGACAAAAAGCCACTGTATCCGTGAGTTTTTTTTATTTGAGTTATAACGACCTATCTAGTGGGGACCATTTTATATATACTCCGGACGAGGAGGTAACCGATATTTTAGAACTTGTGTTTCCTGTTCAAAGGAGGATCGTACCACGTACCTATACTTGTTTACACTGTTTATTTACCATGCCTCATACTTGTTTACTTTCTACTGTACTTGATTTATTGGACCACTAGTAAGTGTCGATGTTGACCCGTCTTCACTACTTCTTAGGGGTTAGGCTAGATACGTACTGGGTACGCATTAATTTACGTACTCATGCTACACTTCTGCACATTGTGCATGTATATATATTTCTGGTGGTTTTTTGGGTGTAAGGGTGCAGCTATTGCGGGGACATTACGGTGAACTGCATTCCATGTTATGATCCGCAGCATACGGAATCTCCATCATAATTATTTATATTATCCTGTCTATCTTGTATTCTAGAGAGATGTGGGATTGTCATTGTACCTTCTAGTAGATGCTCATGCACTTGTGACACCAGATTTTGGGGTGTTCTAGAATTTTTTTTATGATTTTGCTTACCATTGAGACACCTTTACTTTATATTTTACTTAAATCATACGTATCTATGAGTTTTGATGTAGCGATCTCTCTAGATAATAAAATTCATGATTTCAAAAATAATAAAATGAATAATTAAGTTCGTAATTCACCGTTGGCTTGCCTAACGATGACGTTGGGAGCCATCACGGCCTATAGTGGATTTTGGGTCGTCACAACTTGGTATCAGGGCGTTAGGTTCACTTAGGTCTCACGAGTCATGAGCAAGTCTAGTAGAATCTTGAAGATCGGTACGGAGACGTCTGTACTTATCTTCGAGAGACTACAGGGCTGTTAGGAGCACTTCCCTTCTTAATTTCTCGTCGTGCGATTTGATTCCATTGAAGCTTATGCCTTTATTTCCTTCCTACTCGTTTTTATACGGTGTGGAGTGCTTGTTATCAATTGGGCACCAACAAGTTGTGAAGATGCTACAAATGCGGTGCAGGATGCTTTTCCCTACGAATGTGGGTGGACCATTAACGTCGCCTTGTGAAGGAATATTCTGTCAGTTCAACCTAGTGTTGATATTGCATTTGTTTGAGACTTGATACCACCAAATTTGGTGGAATTCTTGTTAATATTATGGTGTCGCCATCCTTGATTGAATGCATTGAGACTCATCGGCATGCTAGTCTTTATTTGTTGCCTCAGGGCACGGTGTTGTGAGATAGAACCTAAGAGGATATTATTAGGGATGGTTGTATGTTGCGACTTCAGGATCAAATCGGCATTTCCAGTATTGATGGTTCGAGAGAGATGATCTCTGAGGTGGTTTCTATGCTTAGAAATTTTGAAAGTGACGAGGAGGGCTTGATTTGAATGCAAGAAAAGTGAGGCATTCGATCATTGTCTTGGGTGCAATAGGGCTTCGAATTTCCAACACGTTGTTGAACCTTCGGGTGATGTTAAGGATTGAAGGGATTCTTACGGCTAGCGGACCAGTGTAGACTCAGGGAGGTTAGTTGATTTCTTGATGGATGTAACTGTAGCAATGACGTTGGATGAGGTCGATATGAGGTTACACAAGTGGGCTATCTCCTGTGAGTAGGTTAGCGGTTGTGTGGTTTTGATGAGGTTCCTACGAAGGGTTCTACCTTCGGCACAACATGGAATTCATGTACTGCGATGTGAGCTTAGTTCGCTTGAGGAAGATGGTACGACTATGAGGAGGTCAAATATGCAATTATGGTTGATAATTCGGGATATGTTATGATTAGTCCAACAAGAACCTATGAGGAATTTGGCTGAGCAACAATGTAGGATCATGGTAACGGTAACTGGGAAGAAGAGGTCGTTGTGGGGACTGGATCTATGTGGTTGCAGCATAAAGCTAAGTGGGGGAGCCCACCATTTACGATTGGGTCATGTGGTTGTGTGCCTGTGCAGTTTCTGGTTGTTGGTGCATTTGGTGACTAATTATGACTAAGGAAAGGAAACCTCAAGGGGTAATTCGGGCAAAGGACTCGAGGAAGGTGTGCTACATCTCGCCTTACCGATTCATGTGCAGGTGTTGGGATGACTCAGAGTTTATGCTTCTAGTGGATGTGATGTACAAGGAAAAGAATTCATCCGATTGCTTCTTTGGAAGTGTTCATGTGCTAACGGAGCACCAGTGTTTGGTTATGTACTCAGGATCAAGTTAGAGTGGGTGACTCTCAACAATGGTTCTAGTGGGTTCAAGAAGTAAAATGCGGTGTTTAAAGATTTTGGGTTCGTTAGGTGGCCGAGGATTAGGTTTTGTAGCAGAGTGTGAAGAATACTTGGGGAAATTCTATGTTATCATCGGGTCTATGGTTCAGTGTTAGAGAAATGGGAGAAACAGCTTCGAATTCGCAGGAGGTCTTTCAGAACGGGCGTATCAGTTGGAGATACTATGGAGTGCACGAAGAGGGTATGAGATGGCTTATGGGTATCGGGATGACGTGGTCTCTTGATTTGGGTCACTCGGGATGAGCAATGTTTGAAGTCCATTATGTGTTTGAATAGGACAATTATTCCAAGGGCAAGTCAAGAGTAAATTGGGAAAAGTTGAGTCAGTTAGTTATGGCTTGAATCAACATGGTTCTGTGGTTCTGGGTATTCGGTTGCATGTTGAATGTTCTTCTAAAATGATTTGGNTCGTCAACTATTCTCTGTAATACTATATCATGCCATGTGGGTTATGATACGGCTTGATTATTCGCGCGTGTGTTGTGATCCAACATAGCTTGTGGTATTATATGAGCAAAATGGCTTTCGAGATGTCGGTTGTTTGATGCACCTTAGTCAAGCTTGGCTTTCATTGCACGTGGTGCTATCCATCTCCCCAGGATTGTGTTTATGCACTCGATGTGCTTGTGGCTGGTATTCGGGCATTTTGTGGGTATGAATTGTTTGGCTCGATAGGTACTTCCTTAGTGATTGTCATGTTTGGATCGAGTCACACGCCGCAACGGTATCATGTGTGGATTGGGTTGCACGCCACAACAGTGACATGTTGAGTACGGTTCCTTATACTTAATTTGTGTGCCTTGTTTCTCATCTCTAACATAGGTTCATAGCATATGTTTGGTCGTTTTATTTGTTACACGGACTGTGTAGTTCTTTCCCAGAGTTCGTTTTTCCTTATGGGTCACATTCGAGTTTGTAGCTTGTTGGCGCATTGATGGCGTCATATGAATTTTTTGATGGTATAATGTATATTAGAGGGAAAATGTCACTAATTTGTTCAGAAAGAGGCAATGGCTCTCGCCATGCGGAGAGACTCCATGAGTTATTGATTTGGCGGGTGATTATGAGTTTCTATGCATTTTTTCATCGTTGCAGTATTGCGGGGGTTGGAATAGGGCTTGTATGTGTTATGATATATATTACGGGTATCGGATCCATGAATTTGCAGGTATCGTGGTTTGAGGATGTTATTTTGGGCATGCAAATTATGTGGTGCAATGTGTGATTACAGCATGGGTGGCTGATCATGGTTTGCGGTTCAGCGTATCAAGATTGATATAGTGCTCGTGTATTAGAATCAGACCTGGTAGAGAATTTTGAATGTTGGAATTTGGCTCTAAGGCTTGTGGCCTAAGATAGCAGGAAGGATCTTCATTCTAGGCTGAACTAATGTGCTCACAGGGGTTGTGGCGCCACAGTTAGGTGAACGAGGTGTTAAACAGTGATTTTGGGCAACTCTAGAACGATTCTTGGCACACTCGAGGACGAACGTATGTTTAACTGGGAGAGAATGTAACGACCCGACCAGTTATTTTGATCACTAGCATGACGTTTGACGGTTTAAGACCTTGAGTAGCTTCACTTCATGTATTATGACTTGCACGTGTAGCTGGAATAGATTTTCGGGAAGATCAGAGTTGGTTTGGAAGAATAATTCTCAATTCAGAAGCTTTAAGTTGGAAGAGTTGACCAAGGCTTGAATTTTGAGTAAACGACCTTGGATCGGAGTTTTGATGGTTCTGTTAGGTCCGGATGATGATTTTGGACTTAGTCGTATGTCCGGATTTGGATTTGGAAGTCCGTAGGTTGATTAGATGTTTTTTAGCATAAGTTGAAAGATTGAAGCTTTAGAAGGTTGATAGGTTTGACTGAGAGTTGACTTTGTTGATATCGGATCCGAATTATGGTTACGGGAATTGGTATCGGTCCGTTGTGTCATTTAGGACTCGCATGCAAAATTTGAGGTCATTCCAAGTTGATTTGGTATGGTTCGGCATGAGTTTTAGAAGTTTAAAAGTTCATTGGTTCATTTGGCTTGAATTGATGTGTGATTCATGGTTTTGATGTTCTTTGTTGTGATTTTAGGCCTCGAGTAGGTTCGTGTTATGTTTTGGGACTAGTTTGTGTGATTGGATAGGGTCTCGGGGTCCTCGAATGTGTTTCGGATGTGTTTGGGTTGTGTCGCGCTCTTATTTGATGTTTCAGCATCATTTACTTGGGTAAAAAGGATACTATATTGGACAAACGACCTTTGATTTGTGACTTGATTGAACCAATAGATCTGTATCGTAATTACAGAGTCATAGCAACAAGAAACATTGAATTCCGATGTCGTATGAGAGAGTTATGCCCATTTCCGTGTTGGAAAAGATTGTTGGTTTCTGGTGCGAACCTTTGTTCTTCGAGAACACGAGAGAGGCTCCACGAATGTGAAGAAGAATTTCGGAATATATACTATATAATTTATGGGTAATAATTATTTTCAATAATTTTCGGAATCCGAATGCGTGGGCCCGGGGGTTGAGTTTGTTAAATTTTCTTGAGGAGTTGGGAATTTGTTTCTAATTGTTAAATTACAAGTATTGAAGTATATTTTGATTGGTTTGCATGTTTTCTGATTAGTTTTGGATCTTTTGACATCGGTTTGAGGTGTTAGAACGACGTTGGAGCCGGTTATCAGATTTCCGAGCGAGGTAAGTCTCCTATCTAACCTTGTAAGGGGAATTTTCCCCGTATGTGCTATTCTAGTTATATTCTACATGTTGTGGGAGCCACACACGTATGAGGTGACAAGTGTCCGTGCGCATGCTAGAATTCTTGGTTATGTCCGGGTAGACTTAGATTCACTCCATGCTTTAACTGTACTATTAGAGTTATCCTTGCCTGTTTAATTACTTTATTTCGCATTACGACCTGAGATTAGACTTGCGTAGAGTAATGGACTCGCTATTTTTTAAATTGGATGAGCTAATTGATTAGCCGTGGAAATTGTGCTTCCCTTACGATTTTCTCACGCGTTGTGCGTATTCATCGTAAAGTTTTTCTTAAACTTCAAAACTCACACGTATATTCGTGAGTGGAGTCAAGGACCCATTAAGCTTCATATTCTAATGGGATCGGGCCGTTCGCCTCGAGAGGATTATGTACCACACTTTTATGGGATCGGGCCATTAGCCTCGACAGGATTATGTACCACACACTTTGGGATCGGGCCGTTCGACTCGGCAGGATTATGTACCACACTCTTACGGGATTGGGTCGTTCGCCTCGACAGGATTATGTACCACACTTTATGGGATCAGGCCATTCGCCTCGGCAGGATATTATTGTAACACACTCTTTATGGGTACGAGCCGTTCACCTCAGCATTTCTATAAAATACTCTTATGGGATCGGGCAATTCGCCTCGGCAGTATCATGTATAATATTCTTATGGGATCGAGTCATTCACCTAGGCATTTCTATAAAACACTCTTATGGGACCAAGTTGTTCGCCTCGGCAACTTCATGAAATACTCTTATGGGATTGGGTCGTTCGCCTCAGCAAAATCGTGTGTAATATTTGACAAAAAGCCATTGTATCCATGAGTTTTCCTGATTTGAGTTGTGACGACCTATCTGGTGGGGACCATTTTATATATACTCCAGTTGAGGAGGTAACCGATATTTGAGAACTTATGTTTACTTTTCTGAGGAGGATCGCGCCACGTACCTATACTTGTTTACACTGTTTATTTACCATGCCTCATACTTGTTTACTTTCTACTGTACTTGATTTATTGGACCACTAATAAGTGTCGATGTCGACCCATCGTAACTACTTCTCTAGGGTTAGGCTAGATACTTACTGGGTACGCGTTGATTTACGTATTCATGCTATGCTTCTGCACTTATTGTGCAGTTATACATATTTCTGGTGGTCTTTTGGGCGCAAGGGCGCAGCTATTGTGGGGACATTACGATGAGCTGCATTCCATGTTACGATCCGTAGCATACGGAGTCTCCATCATAATTATTTATATTATCCGGTCTATCTTGTATTCCAGACAAATGTGGGATTGTCATTGTACCTTCTAGTAGATGCTCATGCACTTGTGACACCGGATTTGGGGTGTTCTAGAATTTTTTTATGATTTTGCTTACATTGAGACACCTTTAATTTATATTTTACTTAAATCATTCGTATCTATAATTTTTGATGCATCAATCTCTCTATATAATAAAATTCATGATTTCAAAAATAATAAAATGAATAATTAAGTTGGTAATTCACCATTGGCTTGCCTAACAACGACGTTGGGCGCTATCACGGCCTATAGTGGATTTTGGGTCGTGACAATCAGTTCCTCCGGTCACAATATAAGTCAACTCATTACAGCTATTAAAGTCGCTACACTGTTGCACTTCACACACGATAGTGCAGCATTCACTTATAGAGCATGCCTTGTATCGAATACTTGCTTACATCATCCCAATGACCTTACTTATATATTACCAACATGAGGCAAGGGAAAACATACACTTGTAAACCCTACATCATTAAGTCTCTCTCAAGTATGTTGCCGCCTTCATTGACTCCAAGGCTTGAAGAACAAAGTAGCAACAGAACAAAGGACCAGATCCCACCACTGAGTTTATCATGTGTCCTTAGTATTGTTGTATCTTTGTTAATGTTATTCACTTGTAATACCTATTCAGCTTAGTTAGAAGTATCTTGTAGTATATCTTCCGTAAACCATAAACCATGTGTTTGTGTTTGGCTAGAGTTAGTCAAAGTGGTGAGCTTTATAATAGAGTTATTACAAAGATACTTGCAATAGAGTTATTGCAAGTAGGTGAGTGATTAAGTTTAACTCCTAGGTTACAATAGGTTGTAATCTAAAGTTTGCTCGGTTAGTGAAGTTGAAATCCTACGAGTGTAGTCGTGGTTTTTAATCCGGTGAGCTGGGAGTTTTCACGTAAAATACTATTGTGTCATTTACTTACTACTGTGTGTGTGTGTGTGTTCCATGGAAACTGATAGAGAACCAGGTTCTCTATACAGTTTGGTGGACTCTTATTTTACAATAGTTGGTATCAGAGCAGGTTCTTTCTATAAGGCTAACACCTAGAAAGGATCCACATAGCTGCCCACCAAACTTTGAAGAAGGTCAATCAACCTACAGACCACCAAGATTTAATGGATAATATTACGGATGGTAGAAGACAAGGATGCATGATTTTATCATGGCTGAAGATTCAGATCCTTGGGATGTCATTTGCGATGGACCATTCTCCCTATAAAGACCATTGGCGAGACAACAGTGATCGTACCAAAGACAAGGAAGGAGTAAAACGATGCCAACCGCAAAGCTATAGAGAAAAACTTCCGAGCAAAGAAGATCCTCGTCTGTGGTATTGCACCATACGAGTATAAGAAAATTTCAACTTATCAATTTGCCAAGGAGATCTGGGAGGCTCTCCAAACCGCATGTGAAGGAACAACTCAAGTCAAGCAGTCAAAGATCGACATGCTCACTACTGAGTATGAACTCTTCCTGTAAAGGATGATGAGTCTATTCAGGACATGTATACTCGCTTCACATCCATCATCAATGAGCTCCACTCTCTAGGAGAGATCATTCCAAGGAACAAACTGGTCAGGAAAATACTTAGTGTATTATCTGGTTCTTGGGAAAGTAAAGTCAATGCTATCAAGGATTAAAGATAGATAGAAGGGAGAATTCCCTTTTAGAAAAAAAGAAAAATCATAAGGAAACACTATGAAAAGCAAAATATATCTAAAGATAGAAGTTTATTAGATAATTAATAACGAAAAGGGAGCCAAAGAAGGAAGAGAGATTCCAAAGCTAGAATTCGAATTAGAACAGAAAAGAAATTGAAATGATGATGATAAAAAGTGAAAAGATGAGTGGATCAAAAGATCTGTAAAAGCTAACTATTGACAAACTCATTGCAAATCTGAAGACCTACGAAATGAAGAAAAAGAAGGACTATGAAAGAAGAGAACCCAAAAAGGAGAAGAACCTGGTTCTCAAGGCAGACAACAGTGAATCAAGTGGTGATGATGCTGGCATGGCCTATTTGACAAGGAGGTTTCACAAAATAGTTCGCAGAAATGGAGGTACTCCAAAAAAGGGCAGCTCTAGCAGACCAAAAGGCTATGATTGCTGTCACAAATGCGGGAAGCCAGGTCATTTCATCAAACATTGTCCTCTCCATAAGCAAGACCAGTACAAGCACAACACAGACAAAACAACCAAGAGGAACACGATTCCTGATAGGAAATTCAAAAGAAAAGATATCGGTGACAATGTTGTGAAACAAGCTCTTGCTGCATGGGGAGATTCCTCTAGTGAATCTGAGGGAGATCATAAACAAGGAGACACCTCCATGATGGCCGTTGAAAGTGAAGCGACTGAATATGAATCCATCTTTGCCCTAATGGCAAAATCTGATGAGGATGAAGATGATGATGACGATGAGGTAAACTTTCTAGACGTTCAAAGAAATTTGAAGTCCTACTCTCAAAAGAAGCTTGTATCCTTAGCAAACATTCTGATTGACGCTTATCATAACCTTATCAATGATTAAAATGTTTTAACTGTGGAATTAGGAAAGGTAGAACATGAGAGAGATGATTTGCTAGTTGTAGTTGTTGATTTAAAAGAAACCATTGAGGATTTAAAGAATGAAAAGGATGCTCTAACTGAGAAAATTGAAAAGGTAGAGCATGAGAGAGATGACTTGTTGGTAGTAGTTGTGGATCTAAAAGAAACAATAGAAGAATTAAAAAGGGGAAACAGTTCTAGAAACGCTTCAAAAGGTAAGGAAGTGGCGAGTGAGGCACACCTTAAACTTGAAAATGAGCTCAAAATGGTAAAATTGAGTCCGTGTGATGATCTTGAAAGAAATATACAACTTCAGGAAGATCTAAGCAAGGTTAAAAATAACCTAGATAAATCTCTAAAGTGGACCTAGTCCTCTAACATAATCACTTCCATATATAAAAGTAATGGGGGGAACAGGTAGGGAATTGGGTTCCAAAAAGAAAAAGCTCCCTACAACCCAAATAGCAAGTATGTTACTAACCCTGATAACACTCATTGTGGTAACACTGGGCATTTTAAAGACTCCTATAAAGCTAGATTTCAGTCCCAACAGAAAAATAAAGTTTTTGTTGAAAAAGTAACTACTGCTAAGGAACCTAGTCCCTCCAATAAAAAACTTGTGTTGCCTGCTAGGACAAGAACTCATACTTTCAGAATTTTGCATATAACTTCTTTTCTCTCAAGGTCTAAAGCACAGTCCTCAAGTGCTGCTCATGATCCTCCCGACTCCGGAGTACACTAGGATGTCGTCAATAAACACAATGACGAAAGAGTCAAGATAGGGCTGAAATACACTGTACATCAAATGCATAAATGTTGGTGGGGCATTGGTCAGCCCAAATGACATCACAAGGAACTCATAATGACCATACCGAGCCCTAAAGCAGTCTTCGGGATATCTGGCTCCCGAATCTTCAGCTGATGATAACCTGAACGTAAGTCAATCTTGGAAAACACTCTAGCACCATGTAACTGATCAAATAGGTCATAAATACAAGGCAAAGGATACCCGCTCTTCACTGTAACTTTGTTCAACTGGCAATAATCAATGCACATACGCATAGAACCATCCTTTTTCTTCACAAACAAGACCGGAGCACCCCAAGGTGACACACTAGGTCGAATGAAGCCCTTATCAAGAAATTCTTGTAACTGTTCCTTCAACTCAGGAGGAACCATACAATATGGAGGAATAGAGATGGGCTGAGTGCCCATCAACAAATCAATACTAAAGTCGATATATCTGTTGGGCGCCATGCCCGGAGGATCAGCTGGAAATACATCAAGGAATTCCCTCACTACTAGGACTGACTCAACTGTAGGGGTATCAATACTGACATGTCTCACATAAGCTAGATACGCGTCACACCCCTTATCAACCATTCGTTGAGCTTTAAGAAATAAAATAACTCTGCTGGGAGTGTAATCTAAGGTGACCCTCCACTCTAATCGCGGTAAGCCTGGCATAGCTAGCGTCACGGTCTTGGCGTGACAATCAAGAATAGTGTTAGTTTGTATGAGTCCACCAAATAGTAGAGTACCTGGTCCTCTACGTTATTCTGCTGAGAATGTTAATAAAACTGTAAGTAAATGACACGAGGGATTTTTACGTGGAAAAATCCCACACAAGGGGACAAAAACCACAACCTACACCTGTAGGCTTTCAACTTCACTAACTTGTAAAATACCTATTACAAGCCACTTTGTAATGACTCCATTACAAAGAATTCAACTCAACTAACTTGTGGTACTCTTACCACAAGCCACTTTGTAACTCCCTAGTTACAAAGACTTTCACTAACTTGTGATGCTCTCACCACAAGCCACTTTGTCACTCTATAGTTACAAAGGCTTTTGCTTATGAATAAACCTAGTCACAACATAAACTCAAAAGAGTTTACGGATTTTACAAGAGGATTCCTAATCAACGCTTCTAGCTAAGCAATTTAGGAGATATAATAAGTGCAATCACAAAGTTACAACTCAACTAAGGACAACAAAAAACTAACTTTAGGAACTGGTCCGTAGTAGCGTTCAACTTTGTTTTTCAAGCTCGTGAGAATTGATTTCTCTATTTTGCAAAAGGCTTGAATAAGAAGCTGAAACATTCAAGTGATGTTTCAATATAAACTCATTGTTGGTACACCTTGATCACATCACTTGAAATGATGTGAGCACTTTAGTTGGTCAAGGAATGAGTGGGCGCTGCAAACAGTGCAGTGCGGCAGAAACAGTGCAGGCGGTCACTTCGTTTCCAGCTGTGTCCAGTTGACTTTGTACTGCTATAAGGGAACCACAAGGGTATCAGGTCCTTGTTTGGTTTCCTAGCTCCTGAAGCTGTAGCAGTTCACATTGCATTGGAATCCGTTAAATGCAGTGTAGTCCAAGTGAGTCAGGTTCCCTATCTGGTCCTTGACATTAAGTTTGTTAGATCATCAAAACATAAGGCAAAGACATTTGAGAACCTATCAATTTCCCCCTTTTTGATGATGACAAACTTAACATTGATAACATGGATTTAGAGCAAAGAGAACCAGATTAAGTAACAGTAGAACACAAGAGTTCCCCCTGACTTTATGCCCGGTCCCATTACCATTTCCCCCCTTTTGGCATCATTAAAAAGACACAAACAGATGAATATCAGAAAGAAGTCTAGCCAAGCTAACTCATGCTACATATGTGCACACAAACATGATGGAGAGTAGAGACATAGAAGAGAAGCAATGATATAATGAAAGAGGATAGGATTTATATTGATAAAATTTTAATATGCCTTTGCTTAAAAAGCAGAAGGCAACATTGGACTGTTAAAACAGGAGCAGTAATGTTTCATCCAACCCACATAAAAAAAAGAAAACAAAACATCTGCCAAAACAAAAAAACTTGAAGAACATTTCCAGAAACTGGTCACTGAAGGGGTACTTAGGGGGCACTAGGAGCAGAAGGCTTGGAAGCTGCAGCAAGTGTTTGGAGAATAAGGTCTATTCAGGCATTGGACGACTTTTGCTCATTGAGCAGTTCTGTTTTTAGGGTCTCTACTTGCGCCCTGAGATCAGTATTCTCCTTTGCCAAACGAGTTACTTCATCATTTGACGCCGGAACCCCTTGGGCTTGCTGACCTTCCAAGATAGCATTCCTAGCCTTTAACCGACGAATCTCCTCAATTGCACTATTCTGAGCATTAATCAACTGTGAGACAGTCGATGTACTTCCTACTCCCCCATTCTTCTCTAGGCACTCGCATTCTTCCAATGTCGTCTGTGAGAAGGTCTGCTTCTTTGTCCCCACCTTGCCTTGCCCCAATGGCACCTCAAAGAATTTGAACAGTTTTGTAAGTAGAAACCCGTAGGGAAGGCCATGATTGCCATCTTTGAAGGTGGCTACCTTTTGCATGTGCTCAATCATAATAGCAGGCAAGCTTACAAGGTTAAAGCTATCCAGTTGCTCCATCAAGAACAGGTCAGACTTAGAGGTTACGGACCTCCTCTCAGCTCGAGGCAATAGAACTTTGTTGACCAATTCAAAACGCAGCTGATAGACAGGGAGTAACGCCTTCTTATGGATCTAGTCCCCCTTCTGATTTGCGTTGTCCTTTACTATGGCGTTTCTGAAATGGAACTGACAAACATCCGTTAAACTGGACACACCGGCTATAGGAACTTTAAGAATTTCATTAAGCAACTTTACATCAAACACGATATCAACTCCATTTACCAATGCACATATGTGGCCAGTCTCAACGGGAAAAAGGCTAGCAAAGAAGCTTTGCACCTCATCCTCATAAGCTTTAGGGCCATCTATTTGAAATAGATGCCCCCATCGTTGAAACTCAACCATTTCAAGAATTTGGCGCATACCAGCCATCTCAGAGATGGCGGGGTCAAACGTACGACCCAGCAGAACCTTTTGGTGCCTCAAACGTTCTGAGCCAAGACCGACTTCACTCCTTATCCTCTTCACAGAACCAGGTTCCTGAATAATTTCAGACTTGCGTTTTCCGGACTTTTCACCACGTAATTTCCCTTTTCCCTTAGATTTGACTAGCACATCCTCATCAGACATTGAGAACTCACTCACAACCGCCTTCAATTTGGAGCTAGAGGTTGACCCCTTTTCTATTGAAGCATGCTGCTTCTTTTTCTGAGATCGTCTAACCAGTGAACTAGGTTTATCTGGTGTTTCTTCTTCCACCTCTACCACAAGGATCGCCTTATCACTTACGGGCACACTGTCTTTTACCAACTTCCTCCTTTTCTTCTTACTTCTTTTCCTGCTCTTCTAAAGGGCAGAGTTGTAGGCCACCTTAGCTTGCAGCCTGGTAGTAGGTCATTTGGTTGAAGATTCAGGAGTGGACACAACCCTCCGCTTAACTATGAACCCATCGAGAGCTAAGTTATCTTGATCCTCCTCATCACTGGACTTCATCTCAGGGGCTTGAATGTCCAGAGGCACAAAATTGAATGCAGGGACAGAACTGTCCGGGGAGTGAGAGCCCTAACTTGGGTCCTCCGGAGAGGGATCAGGTTCCTCATGTGAAAGCCTAGTCGTCTCTGCTAGTGTAGCGTTCTCAACTGGCACTATAGCTCCCTTTTCCCCCATACCATGTATCTCATTTTCCTAAATAATTATCTTTTGAAGAACAACGTCAGCAGATACCAAGAAGATGGATACAATATTTTCTTTCTTAATCGGCACTACTGCCACCACGAAATCTGTAGTAACAATGGCGGAGCCCTCTGCACACTCATGACTTTGTTTTCCACTTATTCCTTGATTAGTAGGCATCTCAGAGGATAGAAAGGACGGATCGGCACTTTTAGGGATTTCTGAATTGGAAAGAGACGGAGAAATTGGGTGAGGTGTGATTTCAGTAGGGAGAGTAGGAGTGGTTATACAAGACTCAGAAGGAACGGAGGACTCCATAGACTTTTCAGTGAAAGGTACGACCGAGGCAGGGTGGTCGAAGGTTGTATCAGCCATGAAAGATGAAGCAAAGGTGCTTTGGGAGATTTTGAGGAAGGACTTATGGTTTGTGGAGAACGGAGGGGATTTATTTAAGAGTGAATAATTATGAAGAGAGAGATAGGGACCGGTTCTGAAACGGTGGTTGAGCATGGAGAAATGCAACGTTTCAGAGGGAGATGGAATGATTTGAAGTGAAGAGACGTGACAGCAGAGTCTGAAAAGTTGGATGATATGGCAGTTGTGTTTTGTACCCTTTTTAAGACGTGTATTAAAGGATGCACAAAACTAACATAGGAAGTTCTTTTATCCATACCGCCCCAAACTTGGATTCCTGACCTAATCCAAAATTCCTTTATTTATTTATCATTATCATTTTTTCTCATCTGTTTTTTTTTTCTCTCTAATCTATCTATTTCCTTCTTGTACAATCATCTGATGAAACCTTTGGTACAAGAACCAAGTTCTTGACCTTTTATTTGAAAGTATCAATCCTCTTTTATCATTCATGCATTGCATCTACA
>NC_031989.1:30726427-30786433 GCF_001879085.1 Nicotiana attenuata
TTCTAGAAGAGTCTAGGGTATTCTATTTTAACCTACAGCATTTTGTGTCACTCTAAGTACCTAAATTGCCCTTGAACTCATGCTGAAATTACTATCCTAATACAGCTATATCCAAACAATTATTTAACTAGGGTTACTAAACTATGCCTAAGGGTTATTTGCAACTAGACACCAAACTATGGAATTATGAAAGATAATTACCAATTAAACTGTCTTAAACTAATTAACCCTAGCTAGCACAATCATAAGGGATTGGAATTCAAACAAGACTTCAAACAGGATCGATTAATGAATCAAAGACAAATAGAAACAGATTCGAAACAAAAATTAAACTAGAAACTAAAATACCGATGCAGGATTAAACAAAAATGAAACAGAATTATACTACAAAATAATTATTGGAACATATACGGAATCCAAAACTAAGAATCAAAACAGAAATAAACGAAAAAGCTTACTGAGTTAATATCTATATGCATTCAAACAACAACTAACTAATTAACAACAACTACCAAAGCAAGATCAAATCACAGGAAGCAAAAGGAAGAGAGCAGAAGAAGAAAGAAATACAACAAGAGAAGAATAGGGGGAAACTCACTATTAGACTCAAACCCTAGATGTGAAATTGAAGGACTTCGGTTAGGATTCTTGTGCAGTAAACATGAGAATGGAGCTTAGAGCGCCCTAGGGTTGTGGAGTGTAAATTTGGTATGATTTGGGGCGGCGCCGCCGTGGGCGGCGGAGGCGGCGGCAATAGACTCGAATATTCGAGAAGATTGGGTGTGAATCGAGCCATGGAAGTTTGGGGTTTGGAAAGAGGAGGTCATGGGGAATCCGTGGTGTAAATTTTAGGTTCATCGGACGATCGCCGCCGGCGGAGACGATTTCCGGCCGGCGGCGTGTGGTGGTAGGCGACGGAGAGATGAAGGGTTCTCTGATGTTGATGAGAGAAGCGAGGGGTAGGGGTCTAAGGGGGTGGGGCTGGGTTCAGACAATTATATAGTTAATGATGGGTGCTTCCCATCCGTTGGATTAATCAACCTCGATGGTTGAGATTGATTTGGGCAATACGACGTCGTTTTGGCGTCTCTGAGCCGGACTGGGCTAAGGCGTTTTGGGCCTGGGTTGTGCGGATTTAAAGGGGTATCTATTGGGCCTGGTTGAATTAAATCTGAACAACCCAAACTTCTATCTTTCAATTCAATTATTCATTTTAATTAATTCCTAAAAATCCAAATTAATTCCTAATATTCAAGTAAAAATCTAAATTAACTCCTAATACTCAACTAATCCTAGACTAATTAACACCAAATAAATTCAAAAGAAACGCTACTAAAAATCAAAAATCAAAATTAAAAATGCGAATTGAACTATTTTTGTTATTTTCTTTATTACTAATTAATCTTAAAATGCAAAATTAAACCCTAAGTGCAAATGTCAAGTATTTTTGTATTTTTCACTAATGCACAAACAAAAATGCAAACAATTACCACAAAATCATGCAATTCATTCCTAAAGTTCAAATAAAAAAAAATCCTAATTCTAATGAATTTGTAGGAGTAATTTAAGCGTGGCAAAAATTACGTGCTCACAGGAAGGAAGATGTAACGACACACAAACCCGGTTTCCTTAGTGTATACACATATCCTTTTACCCTAGGTCCGGTAGAACCATCCTCGCCATCGATAGACCCCGTAATCCTCGATTTCTACAAACAATATCGGGTGACGCTCGGCCAATTCCATCCATCATTCTGGCACATTATTTACATGATTAGGCACTTTGCAAACATGGTCGAGGGGGTACCTTTTACCCTTGACCATCTGATTAGGATGTACAGCCCCCGACTTTATTGAGGTGGTCTGATTAAGCTTCAATGTCGGGCCCTGAAGGTTCTCTTTGCTTGCACTGACGAAGGCAAGGACAGAGGGTGGATGAGCCGCTCTGTTCGAGTTAGGAACTCGAATCTAATTCCTGTTGAAGGGATGTCATTCCCTGAGGAACGGAATATGAATTGTAAGTGAATATGTTAATTAAAAATTTTCTCTTTCCTTTGGACCATCTTCCCCCTTGAACTAATTCCCTTCGATGATGCAGTTGTTGTGTGGTACCCTAGCGCGGTTAAGGATCTCTCGGGCTGGATTTGCCAGCTCGATTCGACTTGCCCGTATGCTAAGCGCGTGCGGCGCGATCTGGCCAAGGCCCGATGGGAAGCGAAAAATCATAGTGAAGCTTTTCTTCTGCCGTACTTGAGCTCGTTACAGGAGATACCCCTTGACTATATTCTCATTTTTGTACCTGCCTTTTGTGCTTGTGCAGGCCTAGGAAAAGCCTCTTTGATGAGGGAAGCCCCCTCTGGGGAGGCAGATACCCCAAAGCTTACCAAGGAGAAGAAGAGAAAGAGAAAATCATCGGCTAAGTCCCCAAAATCGAAGAAGGCTAAAGCTCAAAAGCCTAAGGTCGATTCAACGGCCTTAACTTCGAAAGCTGCGGAGAGCCCCCGAGCTGGGGGAGAAGAGAAAGATGACTCCCTGCTAGCACTCGGGGGAAGAGGAAGCGTGTCTGCTTCAAATCTTACCAAGCCGATGGCCGTCGAGCCAAAGACTTACAAACCAGAAGCTGCCAACGTTGTCCCACCTCGGGCCGAAGAGGCTCTCGAGGGTGGGTCAGATGATGTCCCTGAGCCGGTCGACGGCCAAAACATTTCCCGAGCCGAGGGGCGTTCGGTGGATGAGTTAGGGGACCCCAACTCTGAGGCTCCCTCGAGGCAAGAGAAGGCCCCGATCGATCCAGCCGGAGTTATTGATGTGGGTGATTCTCCATCGGATCCGGCATTCTCTCCGAAGTAGATACGGGATGCCCATAATAGGGAGACTTTCGATGCGGGGGCGTTCCTCGGGGAGAATGACGTGCTTGAAGGATTCTTCACTGGGGTCGATGAAAACCCCGAGCTTAACGCCTCACTCATTTTCGAGGAAGCCGAGAGGCTATGCAAACAGGTAATCTTTCGTCGACTATGCTCTGAGCTTCGATCCTCATCTTCCTGATTTTGTTCTTTCATGCTTTCAGGCTATAGTGCTTTACAATTGGGCCTTTGCTAAGTCCCAAGCTGAGTCGACCCGCTATGAGGAAGAGTGTAGGAAGCTCTCATCAGAGGCTGACGAGCTCAGAGCACTTTTTACCAAAAGGGAGAAAGAACTTCATGATCTTCGGGCTCGTTTGGAGATGGTGTCTCGAGAGTGGACCGATCTCGCTGAGAAGGTAATATAGTCTTCGTATGTTTTTATTTCGTGCTTGTCCGACTTTTGCGCTTAACACCTTTGGGTTGATTTTTACAGCTTGAGAAGAAAGATGTCCTGATGAAGGAGGGGCTCAGAGCCAGGGATATTGAGATTCTCGGACTCAAGCAGCGTGTGGATGAGATAGCCTCCGAGAGAGATGCCCTCCAGGGGAGGTTGACCTCGGTCAAGCATCATCTTCATGATGCAAAGGTGGATAGTAGTAAGTATAAAGATCTTTATACTGAATCGGTCGCCGCGCTATCTTCAGCCAAGTCCGAAGCCGATGCGCTCATATCCTCGTACCGAGAACATGCTGGTGCTGCAAATGCTCTAGCCAAGAAGGTATCTGAAGAGGCCGAGCATGAACTGTCCCGAGCCCTGGAGCATGCCCGATTAGGATCTTAGAGACAGGCTTTTGAGGATGTACATGCGGGGGGCATCGATTTGTCTGCTGAGATCGAGAGGGTGAAGGCCCTACAGGAAGAATCGGCAGCTCTGCTTTTTTCCGATGATGGCTTAGCCAGTGGTTCGACCAGCGGCTCGGAGGATGACGAAGATGAAGGTGAAGTCCCCGAGGGGGAGGAGGCTGTTGATGTTCCGGGGGTCAAGGGCCAAGCCGTTCAAGGCACAACTTCTGAGGGAGCTCCGTCTGGTCAAGTAACTCTGGCGGTAGATTAGGTTTTTATTTGTTCCTCTTTTGTGTAAGGGCTCCAGGCGTGAGCCTTGCAAATATGTCTTTGTGAAACTTTGTTATATATATAAGGATCTTTGTTTTTTGTCATTTCTTGTCTTCCCTTTGCCTTTTGGAATAAATTTTGATGTTTGTCGATAACCAGTCCGATGTGTCGGACTTACGATATAAACCCCTTAGGTTTTCATGCTTGATGAATGACTAATAATAGTTGATCGTTCGGGGTTCGATCCTCGAGTCAAATTTTGACCCGGGGCTATCGACCCTCAAGTTTTTAACACATTGGCCCTTAGGCTCTTTAGATCGGCCCTTGGGCTCTTTAGGCTGGCCCTTAGGCTTTTACGCATTGGCCCTTAGGCTCTTTAGGCTGGCCCTTAGGCTCTTATGCATTGGCCCTTAGGCTCTTTAGGCTGGCCCTTAGGCTCTTACGTATTGGCCCTTAGGCTCTTTTTAGATTGGGTCGATGCAACCTCTAATATGGCTATAGTTTCCCCTCATTTTGGCTAAAGACTTTTGAAGTTTTGATTATGCCTTGGCATGTTTTATGTCCGTCTGACTCTTTGACGGCTCAAAGGAGAGCCTCGATTATGAATCGATATGTGACGATATCTGAGTACCTCGGGAGGTTCGCTCGAAGGCTGAGTTTTCGAAACCTTTTCATTGAAGGCTGATTGTTTTCGAAGCCTTTTATTGTTCGGAGCTGATATTATCGAAGCTCCTTTGCTTATGCCGAGGGTAGCTTGATTAACCGGTTCTTTTCGAAGTATTTTTGAAGTATTTGGAGGCCTTCAGTTTTATGGTGGCAGTCGGACGTCTCCGAGCCACGTTAATTCGGCCGTAGCCTTTTAGTTCGACCGTAGTCTTTATGTTTGGCCGTAGCCTTTAGCCCCCGTGTGCGGTGACTTGGCATCTATATCGAGGGTATGCTTTTTTAGGGGTCTTACAAGTTCGAATATATAGCCTTGGCCTTAATATCGAGGTTATGCCTTTTTAAGGTCTTATGAATTTTAGTATGCCTCGTTGAGGTCTTATAAGCTCGTTATTGCCTCATTGAGGTCTTATAAGTTTAGGCATGCCTCGTTAAGGTCTTACAGATTCGATGCTGCCTTACTGAGGTCTTATGAGCTCGAGTTTTTGATGGCTTCGATGAACTGACTGTCAATGACAGTCCCCGAGTGTTCGAGGATTTTTGGCCCTTGAGCCGTTTTGCGTGACAGTAGTAAACTTCTTTGAGGCGCACAACATTTTGACAACCAGAGAGGCTTCTTTGATTACTTGATATATGTGTACATTTTCTTGCCTTCGGAGGCTCGATTGTTCTACATGGACACGGTTCATTCGATTGTTTGGCCCAATACAATATTTTCCTATCGAGGTCCCCTCAGGCGTAACTCGATTTTTTCAAAAAGATAACCTCCAAGGGGGATACCCCCAGTATTCGAGGCTGATTGAGAAGAAGCCTTGAATACTTGTTGAGTTTTCCTTAGGTAGCATATAGATGTTGCCTCGTTAAAAACCTCGCCGGTAAAACCCATTTGGGATAAAACCCGATCGAAGGGAAAAAGAGTGCAATGCATGCTTTTACCCAAGGTCTTCGAGTCGAAGGGTGCTTCAGCGTCTCCCATCGAACACCTATAAGAAATTAGTATGAAACATAAAGAGAAAAGGGAGAAGGTTATACCTCAGCAATAATAGCGTTTGAGCATCGATATGTTCCAATTGCTTGGAAGTTGCTCGCCTTTCATGGTGCCAAGTTTGTAGGACCCTTTGCCTACTACTCTGAGGACGCGGTACGGTCCTTCCCAGTTTGGGCCTAGCTTCCCTTCATTTGGGTTTCGGTTGTTGAGGGTGACTTTCCTTAGGACTAAGTCCCCGACTCCGAAGTATCGGAGGTTTGCTCTCCTATTATTATTTCTCTCGGTCCTCTGTTTTTGAGTGGCCATTCGGACTAGTGCAGCCTCTCACTTTTCATCTAGTAGCTCGAGGGCTATAGTCATAACCTCGCCGTTCGAGTCCTCGGTGGCATGTCGAAATCTGGCGCTTGGCTCTCCCACCTTGACCGGTATCAAAGCCTCGGACCCGTACACCAAAGAGAACGGTGTCCCTCCTGTGCTTGACTTCGAAGTTGTTCGGTATGCCCATAGTACTTTGGGCAATACCTCTCTCCATTTTCCCTTCGCGTTTTCTAACCTCTTTTCAAGTTTTGGATGATGGTCTTGTTCGTGGACTCGGCCTGTCCATTTGCACATGGGTGATAGGGCGCTTATAGGATCCTCTTGATTTTATGATCTTCGAGGAATTTCGTCACCTTGCTGCCTATGAACTGCTTCCCATTATCACATGTATTCTCGGAGGGGATCCCGAATCGGCATATGATGTGGTCCCAGATAAAGTCGATGACTTCTTTTTCTCTTATCTTCTCGAAGGCCTGTGCTTCCACCCATTTCGATAAATAGTCAGTCATAAACACAATAAATCTAGCTTTACCTGGCGCCGTTGGTAGGGGGCCGACGATGTCCATCCCCCATTTCATGAACGTCCATGGTGATAAGACTGAATGTAGTTGTTCATCGGGTTGGTGAATCATTGGCGCAAACCTTTGGTATTTGTCACACTTTCGAACGAATTCCTTGGTGTCCTTCTCCATGCTGTCCCAATAGTAGCCTGCTCTGATCACCTTTCGAACCAAAGAATCGCCGCCGGAATGATTTTCGCAAGTGCCCTCATGGATTTCTCGAAGTACATAATCGTGTCCCACGGTGCCAAGCATACTGCTAGAGGTCCGTCGAAGGTCCTTCTATATAGTGTTCCATTCTCGTCGAGTGAAAATCGAGCTGCTTTGGCTCGAAGGGCCCTCGATTCTTTTGAGTCTGTGGGCAGCTTCCCGTTTCTCAAATAGTCGATTTATTTATTCCTCCAATCCCATGTTAGACTTGTTGAGTTGATCTCGGCGTGGCCTTCTTCAATCACTGACTTGGATAACTGTACAACAGCTCCGGGGAGTATGTCATCTTCTTCGACGGAAGACCCCAGGTTCGTGAGTGCGTCGGCCTCACTGTTCTGATCTCGAGGAATGTGGACCAAAGTCCATTCTTTGAAACAATTCGATATGACCTGAAGTTTGTCTAAGTATCTTTGCATCCTGCCTTCTCGGTCTCGAAGCTCCCATTTACTTGGTTGACTACCAGAAGGGGGTTGCATTTTGCTTCGATGACTTCTGCTCCTAGGCTCTTGGCCAGCTCAAGACCTGCAATCATAGCCTCATACTCGGCCTCGTTGTTAGTAAATTTTGGAGTTTTTATAGATTGCCTAATCATGCCGCTCGTAGGCGGTTTCAGAACGATGCTGAGCCCGGACCCTTTCATGTTCGAGGCACCGTTAGTGAATAGGGTCCATACCCCCGATGATGTGCCCGTTTCTAGCAAGAGTTCTTTCTCTACCTCGGGCACGAGGGCAGGCATAAAATCGGCCACAAAGTCCGCCAAAATTTGGGACTTGATAGCCGTCCGAGGTTGGTACTCGATATCATACCCTCCGAGCTCGATGGCCCATTTGGCCAATCTGCCCGATAATTTAGGTTTGTGCAAGATGTTTCGAAGAGGTTATATTGTTAAAACACATATACGATGGCATTGAAAATAAGGTTTTAATTTCCGAGACACACTTACTAATGCAAGAGCTAATTTTTCTAAGTATGGATACCCGGTTTCAGCATCTCCTAGAGTCCGACTTATGATATAAACCCCTCAGGTTTTCATGCTCGATGAATGATTGATAACAGTTGATCGTTCTGGGTTCGATCCTCGAGTCAAATTTTGACCTGGGCTATCGACCCTCAAGTTTTTAACACATTGGCCCTTAGGCTCTTTAGATCGGCCCTTGGGCTCTTTAGGCTGCCCTTAAGCTCTTACGCATTGGCCCTTAGACTCTTTAGGCTGGCCCTTAGGCTCTTACGCATTGGCCCTTTGGCTCTTTAGGCTGGCCCTTAGGCTCTTACGCATTGGCCCTTAGGCTCTTTAGGCTGGCCCTTAGGCTCTTACGCATTGGCCCTTAGGCTCTTTTTAGATTGGGTCGATGCGACCTCTAATATGGCTATAGTTTTCCCTCATTTTGGCTAAAGACTTTTGAAGTTTTGATTATGCCTTGCCATGTTTTGTGTTCGTCCGACTCTTCGACGGCTCAAATGAGAACCTCGATTATGAGTCGATATGTGACGATAGCCGAGTACCTCGGGAGGTTCGCTCAAAGGTTGAGTTTTCAAAACCTTTTCATCGAAGGCTGATTGTTTTTGAAGCCTTTTTATTGTTTGAAACTGATATTATTGAAGCTCCTTTGCATATGCCGAGGGTAGCCTGATTAACCGGTTCTTTTCGAAGTATTTTCGAAGTATTTGGAGGCCTTTAGTTTTATGGCGGCAGTCGGACGTCTCCGAGCTGCGTTAATTCGGCCGTAGCCATTTAGTTCGACCGTAGTCTTTGTGTTTTGTCGTAGCCTTTAGTCCCCGGGTGAGATGACCTTGGTGTCTATATCGAGGGTATTCCTTTTTAGGAGTCTTACAAGTTCAGATATATATACTTGGCCTTAATATCGGGGTTATGCCTTTTTAAGGTCTTATAGGTTTGGGCATGCCTTTTTAAGGTCTTATAGATTTGATGTTGCCTCACTGAGGGCTTTAGAGCTCGAAGTTGCCTGATCGAGGTCTTACGAATTTGAGTTTTCGATGGCTCGATGAGTTGACTGTCGATGACAGTCCCCGAGTGTTCGAGAGTTTCTGGGCCTTGGGCCGTCTTATAAGAAAGCAGTGAACTTCTTTGAGGCACAAAAGGCACAAAGTGTTTTGATGAGCAAAGGGTCTTCCTCTTACTTGATATATGCGTACATATTTTTTGCCTTTGGAGGCTCGATTATTTTATATGGACACGGTTCATTTGACCGTTTGGCCCAATACAACATTCTTCTATCGAGGTCCTCCCAAGCATAGTTTGGTTTCTTCCGAAATGTGACCTCTTCGACTTACGTAATAAATAGGGAACTGCGTACCTTGTTCTTCCCGAACTAACACACCACTTACCGCTACTTCGGATACGGCCAGATACAAGTACAATGTTTCATCTTCCTTCGGGGTGTGAAGCAAAGGCGGGCTCGAGAGATACCACTTTAATTCCTCTAAAGCATGTCGGCATTCCGGAATCCACTCAAAGCTATTTTTCTTCTTGAGCAAGGATAAGAAATGATGACTCCGATCTGACGATCTCGAGATAAATCGGCCTAAGGCCGCTATTCGCTCGGTCAGCCATTGTACGGCCTTTACATTGTTCACCATTGTGATTTCTTCAAGCCTAAAAATTTGCCCGATCCTACTCCGAAGGCACATTTCTTGGGGTTGAGCTTCATGTTGTAACTTCTAAGGATATCGAATGTTTCCTGCAAATGAGTCAAATGGTCCTCTGCGCGCAGGGACTTAACTAGCATGTCATCAATGTAAACTTCCATAGATTGGCCTATTTGATGTTCGAACATCTTATTAACTAGGCGTTGGTAAGTAGCTCCTGCATTTTTTAGCCAGAAGGGCATTACATTATAACAGTATGTACCATATTTCGTGATGAACGAAGTCTTTTCCCTGTCCTCTGGGTTCATTTGAATTTGATTATACCCGGAGTAGGCGTCGAGAAAAGTGAGGATCTCGTGACCGGCCGTGGCATCGGTCAAGCGATCGATGTTGGGCAATGGGAATGAGTCTTTGGGGCATGCTTTATTCAAGGCTTTATAATCTACGCACATTCTTAATTTATTTCCTTTTTTGGGGACCACTACTACATTAGCCAACCATTCGGGGTATTTTACCTCCCTTATTGATCCTATTTTGAGGAGTTTTGTTACCTCGTCTTTGATGAACGCATATTTTTCCTCGGATTGAGGCCTCCTTTTCTGCTTAACTGGTTTGAACCTAGGATCGTCACTTAGTCGATGGGTGGTTATTTCCGGCGGGATCCCTGTCATGTCTAAATGGGACCAAGCAAAGCAATCAATGTTGTTAATAAGAAATTGAATGAGTTTTTTCCTGAGTTCGAGGGTCAATCCCGTTCCCAGGTACACCTTTCGATCTGGAAGATGCTCGATCAAGACGGCCTGTTCGAGTTCTTCGACCGTTGATTTTGTTGTATCCGACTCCTCGGGGGCAACGAAGGTCCGAGGAGTGAGGAAGTCTTCTTCGTCGTCTTCGTTTGAATGCTCACAGACCACTTGGTCCTCGGGGGTCAACCTGTTTCCTGACTCATCCTGGACGGGGAGAGTCGATGTTGGTGCCATGTCGCTTACCGCGAACATCTCCTTTGCTGCACGTTGTTCTCCGTACACCATTATTATACCATCTTTCGTTGGGAATTTCATCATCTGATGAAGAGTTGATGGTACCGCCCTCATATTGTGTATCCACGGTCTTCCAAGCAAGGCATTGTACCTTATGTCACTTTCGATGACATCAAACTTGGTGTCTTGAACTGTACCGGACACGTTGACTGGGAGGATGATTTCTCCCTTTGTTGTCTCGCTTGCCATGTTGAATCCATTGAGGATTCGAGAGGTGGGTATGATCTGATCGAGCAGTCCGAGCTGCTCCACCACCTTCGACCTAATTACGTTGGCCGAGCTACCTGGATCCACGGGTTTAGGTTTAATTCGAACGTTATTCAATAGAAAAGAAATTACCAGTGCATTATTATGTGGTTAGGACAAGGCCTCGATGTCTTCTTCTCTAAATATAAGGGTGTCCTCGGGTATATAGCTCCGAGTTTGCCTTTCCGTTGCGATGGACACTTTGGCCCATTTGAACATGGGTATCTGTGGGACGTCAGTTCCCCCAACGATCATGTGAATGATGTGTTGAGGTTCTTCTGGTCCATCCTTTCCATTCGCCTCTCTTTCTCAAAAGTGGTTTTTGGCTTGATTGCTGAGGGATTCTCGAAGGTGCCCTTCATTGATCAGCCGGGCCACCTCCTCTTGGAGCTGCCTACAATCCTCGGTCCTATGACCGTGAATGCCATGTATTCGCACACCAGGTTGGGGTTCCTTCGGGAAGGATCTGACTGTGCAGGCTTTGGCCATCTGGTATCCCTGATTCTACCCATGGCTAATACGATGTCCTAGACAGCGACGTTAAAGTTGTATTCTGACAATCGGGGTGCCTCCATTGGCTTCGAATGTCTTTCAAACCCGGTCTTGCTCATAAGTCCCCGGGAATTTCGGCCTCGATCTACTCCTCGATCATTTAGAGGTATATTCCGCCTCGAAATGTCTCTTCGATCTTTAAAGTATGGCTGATACCTTTCTTTGCCTGATCCGGACTCCTTTTCTGTAGACTTTGACTCTTTTTCTAGGAGCTTGCTTGGATATACTGAGCCAGAGGGGGCTCCCAATTGGTCGTGCTCGACCCTGATCTTCGATTGGTATCTGTTGTGTATATCTGCCCAAGTCACGGCGGGATGCTCAACCAAGTTCTGCTTTAGCTGCTTCGAAGAATCGAGCTTCGCTCGTTCAAGCCCTGAGTGAAGGCCTGCACTGCCCAGTCATCGGAGACCGGTGGCAATCGTTGATACCCAATTTTTCCCTATGTATTTTTTTATATACGAAACACTTTCAAAATAACGTATATATGCATATATAAGCATGCCTAAAGATTTTGGTATTTTTCCCAATTTTTTTTAAAGATTTTTAGAATCAAGTTATTGTCCATTTTAGCAGTACAAAATCAGTGATTATTCCCAAAAAAATATCAACTTTGGTGAATAATTTATTTTATTCCCACCTTTACACCAAAATATAGTTAAGGTGATTTCTGCACATTTTTACAAACTTATTTGGTATTTTAAAAAGCTAAATTGCATATAATTGCAATTCTAGCCTATTTTAAGTTCAATAGCATTTTAATTATAAAAATTGGTTCCAGCATTTTTAAATTAATATTTATGTGTTATTAATTGACTCAGTACTTTTAATTTGCTTTTTAAATTATTTTTACTATTTTTATTTTAAAAAAAGGAAAAACTGGCTATTTAACATTTAGCCTCATTTCTTTGCAAATACAGCCTATTTACATTTCAATTTTAGCCCTCAAATTGACCCAATCCTAACCCCAATTGGACCAGCCCAATTCCAATTTTACCCAACCCTTTAACCCATTTGTTTAACCCGCCCGGATTTTCTTTCAATCCAGGCCGTTGATCATTTTGATCAACGGCCAGGATCACCCCTTTCCATTTTAATTCACCAACCCCACCCTAATCCCCCCATTTCGTTTAGTCCGCCGCCCTTGAATACTCTCCACTCCCAAAATTCTCTCGAAGGAACCCTAACCGTCTCCGACCCTTTCCACCGTACTTTCACCGGAATCCATGGCTTCTCAGGCCATGGATGGTCTGCACTCACCCCCCTCCACCATTAGGCCATGGGTGTTCGAAGCTTTGAGGTCTGACCTCGATGATTCTCTTTCAGACCTTCTTAGATCTATGGTTCTATGGCCTCTCCGACCATGCTCAGGCGTATTCAAGCATTAGGAGCCTATTTCCCACCTCATCCGACTCCAGATCGGAGTTTCTTCCAAGCCTTTCTCATTTCTAGGGTTTCTCCGAAATCCTAAGCTATTCGAGGTTTTTCTTTATTTGTTTTCTTAGATCTGTGATATATTTGTGTTCTACTGGATTTTTTTAAGTGTTTTCCCCAATCTTTTCTTTCAAAATTGTTTCTCTTCGATTTATGGTTTCTGAAAGGTTTTCAAAATATCTTTCTGATTCTTTTCTTTATGTGTGTTTGTCTATATTATGCTCGTGTGTTTTCCTTCTCTACCACGCATGTGTTCTGCTGTTTTCTTCCTACTATACACGATTCTTCTATATCTTACCGTGCCTTTAGACTAGGCTCGCATGTTAATCTTTGTTATGTTCTTCTATCTGTTCTTTTCTATATTTTCAGTATTTTTCTACTGTACGTGTTTTCTCACTGAGTTCTTAAATTTTGTTTGCTTTACCTGACTTTGTTTGAGTTTTAAGCATGCTTCCTTTATTGTTTCTTAAGTTTACATCACTTCTTCTCTCTTCTGAACTTACTTAAATTCCGAGCTTTTCTCAAACATGTTCTCTATGCTTTCAAACCTGCTATCATGTTTGTTGGTCTCTTATGAGTCTCTGAAAGAGACCTCTGAGTCTTTTTCAATGGCTTGCCTTCTCATCTCGGTGCCTGATTCGAGTGAAAACCCTAGAATTTGGGGGTTTCTTTGGCAAGTTCGATTTTTTGTTTGGACTGGGGTTCTACTTTGATACCCTGAACTCTCAGACTCATTCTGAGTCTATAAATTGGACCTGAACCTTTTTTATGACTGTTTCTATGATAGTCTTTTCTAATCAGCATGACAACTCCTTCTTGTTTGATATTTGTATGCCTTATATATGAGAAATTCTTCTTTCAAAAAGGTTTTGCCAATTATGATTGATTCCGAATTCTTTTTAGTATGGTTTGATTGATTGTTATTGATTTTCCTTAAGTAAAACCCTTTTCTCTCTTTTCCTGACTTGGTTCATTCGAACAAAGCCTGCGATTTTGATTGTCACGACCCAAAATCCACTAAGGGTCGTGGTGGCGCCGGACACCTCTATCAGGCAAGCCAACTAAATTATCAATTAAATCCTCTTTTAATACTTTTTAAAATCTAGAATTTTTTCCTTCCATTTTTCATAAATAAAAGATCACTACTTGAATTCAAATTTAAATAATAACAATTAGTACAAATCCGTTGAAAACCATCCCAACATCCGGTGTCACAAGTGCATGAGCGACAACTGATAAGTAAAATAAAATACAACACCCGTCCGAAATACAGGGGACAGGGAATAATATACAAATGCTGAAAGGAACTACACTAGCTGCGGGTCGCCTCGAACAATGCAGCTCACCTAGTCCCAGAATCATCCGCTCTGCTACGCCCAGTAGGCTGCTAGAGGTATATATACCTGTGCAACAAAAATGCACAGAAGTGTAGTATGAGTACGTAATCAACGTGTACTCGGTGAGTATCCTGCCTAATCTCGAAGGGGTAGAGACGAGATGGCTAGCTTCGACACGCACTAGAGGTCAATTAACAATATTCTATGAATGCGAGGATAATCATGGATTTATATAGTAGTCCTAATTTGCGAAGCCAGGAAACAGTTAAACACCTTCAACAATTAATCAAGGGCTCTCAAGGTTTATTTGTTATTATCTTATCAATTTATATCAAGCCACGAAGGGCCAATCCCACATTTAAAATTCTTAAGCAATAGATAAACATGCGCAAATCACACAGAGGCGACGGCCCGCTCCCATAGGAATGTAAATTGTGTATATGCATCTATTTAAACTGCCGAGGTGTTCGGCCCGTTCCATAAATAAACACATACCCTGCTCGCGAATCATGCATGCGACGCAGGTGCACATAAAATACATGCTCAAGTAGTCAATTAAGAATTTATCGGGGCTATTTTATCAAATAAAAACCAAATCCTCTTTAACAATTCGAGAAAATGAAGTTTAATCCTTTTGAAATTCATTTACTAGTTCAACTTGATTTTAACAATTCAAATGTCAATAAGATTTCAAATAACCTAAGTATAGCATGCTTTTGGGTCCTAGACTACCCGGACAATAGCATAATAGTAGCTACGCATGGACTCTCGTCACCTCGTGCGTACGTAGCCCCCACAAATGGAGCACATAACCAATTTAACTCACCTATGGGTAAATTCCCCCTCACAAGATTAGAAAGGAGACTCACCTCGCTCCGAAGAGTCATAACCGGCATTTTACATTCTTCCGAAGGCTTGAACCGACGCACAATGCACCAAAACTAGCCAATTAACGACAAACTAATGAGAACATGCTCAAATACATGTTAACAGTTCAAATTATACAAATTCCCAACTCCGCTTAGTGAAATGACCAAAATGCCCTCGGGCCCACGTGCCCGGATTCCAAAATTTCTCGAAGATAAAGATTACCCATGACCTTAGAAACTCAAATATATAATTTTTACTAAACTTCATACTCCAATTCGTGGTCAAAATCCAAGAATTCCAATTTCCTAGGTTTTCAACCAAAACCTCAAATTTACACTAATTTCCATACTTAAATCCATACATAATTGATATATTCAACTCAAAAGTGATGGGGATAACTTACCTTATTGAAGACAAAAATCCTCTCTTGAAGCTCCCCAAAAATCGCCCAAGCCATGAAGAAATGGGTGAAATGAACTCAAACCACGATTTAAATCAACCTTTCTACCTCCAGGTATTCCGCTTCTGCGGAAATAATAATGCTTCCGCGGTCCCGCTTTTGCGGAAAATATTCCGCTTCTGCGGTCCCTGGGCTCCAGCCCATTTTCGCTTCTGCGATAAGCCTACCGCTTTTGCGGATCCGCTTCTGCGGATTTCTAACCGCATAAGCGGTCCCTGCTCCCTTCGCTCCCAACCGCTTCTGCGGTTCTTACCTCGCTTCTGCGGGGCCGCTTCCGCGGTCCCATTTCCGCAGAAGCGGAGATACCAGCAACCAGCAGACACCAGCCTTCCCGAAAATTCCATTTTCGATCCGTTAACCACCCGAAATCCACCCGAGGCCCCCGGGACCCCAACCAATCATACCAACCAGTCCCAAAACACATTACGGACTTGCTCGAGGCCTCAAATCACATCAAACAATGTAAAATCATCATTCAACCTCCAATCCAAGCTTTATGAACCTTGAAATTTCCAACTTCTATTTTCGATGTTTAAACCTATCAAATCATGTCTGATTGACCTCAAATTTTGCACACAAGTCATATTTGGCATTACGGACCAACTCCAACTTCCGGAATCGGATTTCGACCCCGATATCAAAAAGTCAACCTCCGGTCAAACTTCCCAAAAACCTTCAAATTTCTATCTTTAGCCAAATGGCTTCAAAATGACCTACGGACCTCCGAATTCACTTCCGATCGCCCTCCCAACTCCAGAATCACCATACGGAGCTATTCCCAGACTCGGAATCCCAAACGGACATCGATAACACTGAAATGCACTTCAAGCCAAACTTAAGAAATTCCTTCTAAAATGCTAACTTCCACATTAGGCGCCAAAATGCTCCCGGGTTATCCAAAACCCGATCCGGGCATACGCCCAAGTCCAAAATCATCATACGAACCTGCTGGAACCTTCAGATCCCGATTCCGAGGTCGTTTACTCAAAATTCCAATCCTAGTTCATTCTTTCAACTTTAAGCTTCCGAAATGAGGATTCTCTTCCCAAATCAACTCCGAACTTCCCGAAATTCAATTCGGACCACGTGTACAAGTCATAATACCGGAAATGAAGCTGTTCATGGCCTCTGACTGCTGAACGGAGTGCTAGCACTCGAAACGACCAATCGGGTTGTTATATTCTCTCCCACTTAAACATACGTTCGTCCTCGAACGTGCTGAGAACCATACTTAAGTAGTCTGAAATCACTGTTTAGCACCTCATGCACCTTCCCGTGCTACCACAACTTAGCTGAGCACGCTAGCTCGATAAATTCTAAAGATATTCCCTTTTATTCAAGCAATTAAGCCTTAGAGCTGATAAGTTAGGATTTTAACATGATTATACCCCTACTTGCTATTGCTTTTGTTATGAATTGCCACAAAATAATCCCAAAATCCTTACAAGTTGCGCTTGATTGCAGGTTTGAGCGACAAGATGACAAATGTCAAAGATCGGCTCAAAACGGGGTGAAACCTGCCAAGTGTCAAAGACCAATTGAAGTGGGGAACAAGAAGACCTAGCACGGACCGCACTGTTTTGCCACGCGGCCGCGCTAGGAGATTTAGAGACTGGGTCATTCAAGGGCAATCTGCGCGGTCCGCGCTCCTTTTTACGCGGTCCGCGTAGATGAGATTCAGAGAGATGGTGTTTTTGCCAAAGTACTGCCACGCGGCCGCGCTCCAGTTCTACGCGGTCCGCGGCCGTCCTGAAACGCGGCCGCGCTCCATTTCAGTGCGGCCCGCCGTCCCAAGTTCAGAGAACAGAGTTCAAGAGTCCAAGAGCCAACGCGGTCGCGCCCCCTTTTTGCGCGGTCTGCGCCTACCCCGCAGGGGCATTTTTGTCCAAATTTTCTAGCTCGGTATAAATAGATCTTTTTGACATTTTTAGGTAATGTTTTAGTTGCTGAACGAGAGCTGCGCTCGTGAGAAGTATTTTGTAGCTATTTTGGCAATTTTACTCTTGAATATCATAGATTTTAAGTAGTAATCAATTATTATGTTCATTTCATCATCTATTTCTATTGTTTCTTCTTTAATTATGTCTAGCTAAACCCATTAGCTAGGGTTGTGGCTCAACCCTAGTGTGGGTAGTTAATGGGTGTTGCATTCTAGGGTGAGATTGAGATTGGGTATTTGTTATTTGGGTTGATTTTGTGTTTCAATTTAGAATTTGTGGTTGCAAACATGAATTCAAGCTTAGTGGGTCTAACTCTTCTTGAGAGAGAGAGTCATATGACCCTAAAAGTTAACCTAACAAGGAATTGAGATGGACCCATGAGAATGGTAGTCCCAATTAACGGGTTAAACCTCGAAAGAGTAACTACCCTACTTGAGCCCTAGTTGCCCGGTTTAATTGGCCTACCTAACAGGTCTCGAGAGAGTCAATTGGGCAAAATCGTTCTCTCTACCGAGAGGTGTGAGAATGAGTGCAATTGTGTAACGGCTATAGCACTAAACCCAGATTTATCAATCTCCCCTTAGTAGCTTCTACCCGTTAGCTAGCCACCTAGGTAGTGTCACAACCCTAGTGCCTTTTTCCTATATTAAGCACAACTTAGCAATATTTCCTTAGCATAATTTAGCTTTAATCCTTAGATTACAAAAGTAGTTTTAAATATAAAAAAATCCCAAATATGTTAGGAGTGCAATTAGAAGTACAAACGCAATTCTAAACTAAACCGGCAATACAACTCCATTCCAAGCTCCCTGTGGAAATTCGACTTCGATCCGCTATTCGGGTATTAGTTATTGCTACCCACTCTTCCTACCATTGTGTAGTGTTGAGACGGCCGCGATCAACTTTTTGGCGCCGCTGCCGGGGAGCTTACGGTGTTGACTATCAGTTTAGTTAGTCTTGTGTTTTGCTTCTCTTTCCTTCTTGTTTACTAATTCTATTTGTGTCAATCATTCAGGTATTATGGCTCTCAAAACGACCCTCTTGGCAACGTAAACGCGGGGGAGGAGGTAGAGGATCTTGAGCCCGAAGAGGTTATACCACCTCAAGTTCCACGTAGAGGTCGTCCGGCCAACGCAAATGACAACAATCCTATTCCAGACCCTCCTCCGCCACTGCCAAGAGCAGTCCCAAGAGTTCTTCCTAATCGAGGGTACGCGAGTGCCATCGTTCCTCCCCGAATCCGGGCGAGGAACTTTCAAATCACAAATGTCATGTTGACCTTGCTCGAGCAAAGGGGATATTTTACGGGCGCCTCCGACCAAAATGCATACAAGCACTTAAAGGGGTTCGTAGATACTTGCTGGGGCAGCAAACAAACAAACGTGTCAGAGGATGCGTTGCGATTGAGGCTTTTCCCGTTTTCTCTTCGGGGCAAAGCGTTGGACTGGTTAGAAAGGTTACCAAATCATTCTATCACCACATGGGATGAATTGGCGGACAAATTTATTGCCAAGTTCTTTTCTCTAAGTCATATGGCGGCTCTTCGGGACGAGATTCTAGCTTTCAAGCAAATGCCAACGGAACCATTGCACGAGATCTGGGAGCGATATAGAACAATAGTGAAGGAGTGCCCTAACAACGACATGACTGAGGCGATGATCCAGCAGACTTTCTATAGGGGCATCAACACCACGAATCAGTGCATTGTGAACCAATTGGCCGGTGGGAACTTTATGAAACTTTCTTACCAAGAGGCATGTGACGTGCTTGATGAAATGGCCGACACCTCTTCGGCATGGAAAAGCCGAGCGAATGTACCCCAAGGTGACCCAACGGTCATCCATTTGCACAAGGAGTTGAGTGACCATGGCCAAGCTATTGCCGAACTTACAACAACAATGAATCAGTTGGCGAAGGCGCAATTGCAACAAGTACAAAACCCGCGCCAAGTCAATGCAATGGAGAATGTTTCTATGCTAAAAAAGAGGCAAAGAGGGCAACAACAACCTCAAGGTAATGGTGAGCAGTTTGACAACAACAATGATGGTGGTGGTTATTCGAACGAGTGTTATGATGATCAAAGTGAGGAATGCCAATATGTCAATAACTACCAAGGAAATAGAGGAAATCAAGGGAATCAACAATGGCGCCCCCAAGGCAAATGGGGCAATCAACAAGGAGGCGGCAATTGGAATAACACTAATCAACAACAAGGTGGTAACAATTGGAACAATAACAATCAGAACACAATTGGGGTAATCAAGGTAATAACCAAGGCAATTGGAACGGGAACAACAACAATTGGAACAACGACAATAGCAATCAAGGAGGGTGGAATAATGATGGTAGGGGGCAAGGCTTTCAAAGGCCCCCCATGTTCAAACAACCAAACAATCCACCCCCCTTTCAGTCACAAGGGCCTAGTTCTTCCGGAAGTGATATGGGACGGATAGAGATGATGTTCGAGCAGATGATGAAAAAGAACCAAGATTCTGACGCACAATTGGCTTCACATAACACGTCTATCCGGAACCTAGAGGTGCAAATAGGACAAATTTCTCAAGCTTTAAATACCCGACCAAAAGGTGCGCTACCAAGTGATATGGTAGTGAACCCGAAGGGGGGTAACAATCATGTGATGGCGGTTACAACTAGGAGTGGAAGAGGCGGTGATGTGCATGCCTCGGTTGAGAATCAGGTTGTGAATGATGAAATTGAGTTGCATGATGATGATGCACCTTTGAATGTTGACAATGTGGTTGAACCAATAGTCACAAATGATGTGCGGATTGATATTGATGATGAGGCCGGGGTAGAGACTCAAGATGCCGTGAACCCGTCTAGGGAACACATTATTGATATACCTGAGCCGGCGGTGCCCAAGGCCAAGGCACCCTTGCCTAGACCACCTCCACCATATCCTCAGCGGTTAGCAAAGCAAAAAAATGACAATCAGTTCAAGAAATTCATAGACATGATGAAGAGCCTCACAATCAATGTTCCTTTAGTGGAGGCACTTGAACAAATGCCTGGGTACGCAAAATTCATGAAGGATTTAGTCACCAAGAAGCATTCTACGGAGTGTGAAACAATAAAGATGACGCACCAAGTTAGTGCGATTGTGCATTCTATGGCCCCGAAACTAGAAGACCCTGGAGCTTTCACTATTCCTTGCACTATCGGGAGTGCGAACTTCGCTAAGGCCCTATGTGACTTGGGGGCTAGCATTAATCTGATGCCGTACTCAGTCTTCAAGACTTTGGGAATTGGGCAACCTAGGCCAACCTCAATGAGACTTCAAATGGCGGACCGGTCGATGAAGAGGCCTTTAGGTATAATCGACGATGTGCTTGTCCGGGTGGACAAATTTATATTGCCGGCCGACTTTGTCATATTGGATTGTGAAGTGGATTTCGAAGTGCCTATTATTCTTGGAAGACCTTTCCTAGCTACGGGGAAGGCATTGGTTGATGTGGAAGCAGGGGAGTTAACATTCCGTGTGGGTGATGAGAAGGTGGTATTTCATGTGTGCAAATCAATGAGACAACCCAATAGTACGGAGGTGTGTTCATTTGTGGACATTGTCACGGCGGTGATAGTGGATGACACAAGTGCCTTGATTAATGTTGAAGATCCTCTTGAAGCCGTGCTTCTTAACATGGATGTCAATGATGATGCCGGTAGAGTGGAGTGCGTGAATGCATTGCATGGAATGGGTTCATATTCATATGAGCCTAGGAAGCTATCTTTGGATCTTGAGAATCGCAAAACTCCGCCAACCAAGCCATCAATTGAGGAGCCACCGGTGTTGGAGTTGAAACCACTTCCTCCACACCTCAGGTATGAATTCTTGGGCTCTAATTCTACTCTTCCAGTTATTCTTTCTTCTTGCCTTACTAACTTGCAGGTTGAGGCCACTGTGGAGGTGCTTCAAAAGCGAAAAAGGGCAATAGGATAGACTTTGGCGGACATCAGGGGAATAAGCCCCGCATTTTGCATGCATAAGATCATCTTGGAGGAGGATGCACGGCCATCTCTTGAACATCAAAGGAGACTCAACGAGGTGATGCAAGAAGTAGTAAAGAAAGAGTTTATCAAGTGGCTTGACGCAGGTGTGGTTTACCCGATCTCGGATAGTTCATGGACCTCTCCGGTCCAATGTGTGCCAAAGAAGGGTGGAATGACGGTAGTGACCAATGCCAACAATGAGTTGATTCCTACTCGGACAGTTACGGGTTGGAGACTGTGTATGGACTATAGAAAGCTGAATAAGGTGACAAGAAAAGATCATTTCCCACTACCATTCTTGGACCAAATGCTCGATCGTCTTGCGGGCCGGGCCTTTTATTGTTTTCTAGATGGCTACTCGGGGTATAATCAAATTCTCATTGCCCCAGAGGATCAGGAGAAGACAACCTTTACATGTCCTTATGGCACGTTCGCTTTCTCGAGAATGCCATTCGGACTATGTAATGCCCCAGCGACCTTCCAAAGATGTATGATGGAAATTTTCACCGACATGGTGGAGGATATCTTGGAGGTATTCATGGACGACTTTAGCGTGGTGGGAGATTCATTTGAAGAATGTTTGGTGAACTTGGACAGGGTTTTGGAAAGATGTGAAGAAACCAACCTTGTGCTCAACTGGGAGAAATGTCACTTTATGGTGCAAGAGGGAATTGTATTGGGTCACAAAATCTCAAGGCAAGGAATTGAAGTTGATAAGGCAAAAATAGAGGTTATCTCAAGGCTCCCTCCCCCTACTTCTGTCAAAGGGGTGAGGAGTTTTCTTGGTCATGCCGGGTTCTACCGGCGATTCATTAAAGATTTTTCAAAAATTGTGAACCCGCTTTGCAAATTGTTAGAGAAGGATGTCAAGTTTATCTTTGATGAGAAGTGCATGGAGTCTTTTGAGCTATTGAAACACAAGTTGACAACAACTCCTATCATCACCGCACCTAATTGGGATTTGCCTTTTGAACTTATGTGCGATGCGAGTGATGTAGCGGTTGGTGCGGTGCTAGGCCAAAGGATCAACAAAATGTTCCATCCTGTGTATTATGCTAGCAAGACGATGAATGAGGCCCAAAGAAACTACACAGTGACGGAAAAGGAGCTATTGGCTATTGTGTTCGCGATGGAGAAATTTCGACCTTACCTTATGGGAGCAAAGGTGATCATACACACGGACCATGCAGCCCTCCGGTATTTGATGACTAAGAAGGATTCGAAAGCAAGATTGATGAGGTGGGTGCTACTCCTTCAGGAATTTGATTTAGAGATTGTGGATAGAAAGGGAAGCGAGAATCAAGTTGCAGACCATTTGTCCCGATTAGAGGAAGATGGGAGACCAAGTGATGGTATTGAGATTAATGATAGGTTCCCTGACGAGCAGCTTCTTTCCGTTTCTATGTGTGAAATGCCATGGTTCGCGGACATCGCCAACTTCATTGTGACTAGTAACGTCCCGTGTGAGCTCTCTTCCAACCAAAGGAAGAAACTCAAGCGGGATAGTTTGGATTTCTATTGGGATGATTCGTATTTGTTTAGAATTTGCACGGATGGAGTGATAAGAAGATGTGTACCGGAAAGTGAACAAATGAGCATATTGGAGGCTTGTCACTCTTCTCCCTATGGTGGCCATCACGGGGGGGTGAGGACGGCCTCAAAAGTTTTGAGTTGCGGATTCTATTGGCCGACGCTGTTCAAGGATGCTAGTGAATTGGTGAAGAGATGTGATGCATGTCAAAGAGCCAGCGGTATTTCTAAGAAGGATGAGATGCCCCTCAATACAATTCTCGAGGTGGATATTTGGGGCATCGATTTCATGAGTCCGTTCGTGAGCTCTTGTGGTAACACTTACATTCTCGTGGCGGTGGACTATGTCTCAAAGTGGGTGGAAGCCGTGGCTCTACCCAACAATGAAGCCCGAAGTATTGTAGCATTTTTGAAAAAGAGTATCTTTACGAGGTTTGGTACTCCTCGGGCCATTATTAGTGATGGGGGGTCCCATTTTTGCAACAAGGCTTTCGACTCATTGCTTGCTAAGTATGGAGTTAACCACAAAGTGACCACCCCCTATCATCCACAAGCTAGCGGACAAGTGGAAGTCTCAAATCGGGAGATAAAGAGTATTTTGTCCAAAACGGTGAATGCTAATAGGACCGATTGGTCAAAGAAATTGGATGATGCTCTTTGGGCTTATCGGACGGCTTACAAGACTTCAATTGGTATGTCACCGTATCGGTTGGTGTTTGGTAAAGCTTGCCATCTTCCGGTGGAACTTGAGCACAAGGCTATGTGGGCATTGAGGAAGTTGAACTTGGAATGGGATGTTGCAGCCGATCTCCGAGTGGAGCAATTGAATGAGCTTGATGAGTTTAGATTTCATGCCTACTCCAGCTCGTCTTTGTACAAGGACAAGATGAAGTACCTTCACGACAACTATGCTCGGGGAAAGGAATTCAAGGTGGGCGATATGGTTCTTCTTTTGAACTCCCGGTTGAGGTTTTTTCCGGGAAAACTCAAGTCTAAGTGGAGTGGCCCTTTTAAACTGGTATTTGTGACTCCCTTTGGTGATCTTGATCTCAAAAACAAAAATGGTAAGGTATTCCGGGTTAATGGGCATCGTGTGAATCATTACTTGGGGAAGATTGATGACAGCCACGTGGTGGCACTCCTTCATTTGAAATGATGAGATGGTAACATGCGTCATGTCGCGATGTAAAATCAGGCGCTTCTTGGGAGGCAACCCATGTCTTTTTCTATTTCGTTGATTTTCTTTATAGACTAGGATTTTTGAGCTAATGGTTTGTGAGATGTTGCAGGGACAGTGTTGAACCAGTGCAGAACAAAAAAATGTCAGGTCTCTGAAGTTTGCCAGCGCGGCCGCACTACAAAACAGTGCGGTCCGCGTAGGCTGGTCCAATGGGGTAGTAAGTCTCTGAAGTTTCCAGCGCGGCCGCGGAGCACTTTTGTGCGGTCCGCGCTGGGAAGGCTCAAATGTCATACTCTCTGAAGTTTCCCACGCGGCCGCGTAACAAAACAGTGCGGTCCGCTTGGGAAGCTCATCTTAATGTAAAGGAGTGAAATCCAGCGCGGTCCGCGTCCATTTTTGCGCGGTCGCGCTGGTAGGTAGGCGATGGGTCCCACAGTTTTCCTATAAATAGAGACCCTAGGCCTCATTTTACCCTGTACGCACTTTGACTTCCTGGGCTAAAATTTTTACTATTCACTGACCTTTGCTTCAAATAGTTGAATCTTCATAACACCTGGTAACATTCCTTGCTAATTTCATTCAGAGTTTTAATTTTTAATTATTGTGCTTGCTTCCCAGTAGTGTAACTTCTTATTTTCTTCTCATTATACTTAGGTTTAATGATTAGCTTAACTTTTTTTTGTATTTATCTTGAACATTGGGCATGAACTTCAATATGAGAAATTGAGTAGGGACAACTAGGACCCAAAGACTTGATGAAAAATGGACCAAAATGCTAAACCCTAGTTCAGTTCATTTAAATGGCCCAGCGCGGCCGCGCATCATTTGTGTGCGGTCCGCGTAGTTTCTTCTGTGGTGCCTACTTAGACCAGCGCGGCCGCGTCACATTTTTGTGCGGTTCGCGCTGGCCCAACGCGGCCGCGGTCCATATCAGTGCGGACCGCGTTGGGGGGATTCAGAGAGCTTCACCAGGGGCATATGCCCTGCGCGGTCCGCGCTCCAAACCTACGCGGTCCGCGCCCCCATGTACTGTTTCTGTGTTATGCAAATTACCTGTGTTTTCTCCTCCTATGTAACTCATCTAATTCACTGCATGTGCTTAAACTAACAATGTTAGACGTGTATTTTTGCAGAACATGGTTAAGAAACGAGGAGGTACAGAACAATAACAACCCGGGAGAGGTGGTTCCTCCCGAGGGGGAAAAGGAAAGAGAATTGCTAAACTCACTCCCCAGGCCCGGGCAAACATTAAAAAGACCCGTAAGCTGATACGGGCTGCTGATAAGGCTGCCTCCCACTCTTCGGGGAGTGAGTATGCACCCTCCCGGAGCATCACCTCAGAATCAGCCCCCACTCACACCTCTGACCCATTCCAATTACATGACACTCCTCCACCTTCACCCACCTCCAAGAGACCGGTCAATGTAATTTCGGATTCGTCTGATGAGTCCGTAGCAAGAAGTGAGGAACAATACTCCACCTCTCCCACAGCTTCATTATCTGGGGAGAGTGCAGGATACGGTGAGGGGGGTGAGCCCCAAGTTGGTGGTGTTGATAGAACAAGAAAACCGGATGCATGGGCTGATAGATTTGTAAGTGAAATAGCCTTCCACAGATTTCGAGAGTGGTGGCCCAACAGAAAATTGATTCCGGAGAGGCAATTTATTGACTCTGATCTTCTTCCTCTAAACCCACATGTGCAAGCACAATTCCGTCCTAGAGAGGGTTGGGGTTTCTTCAAGGAACGTTGCATAGTCGCAAATGAACATATGGTGAAAGAATTTTACTGCAATGTTCATCATATAGTGAAGACTCAAAGGCGACACAAGTGAGAGACAAAGTGGTGATGTTTGATGGGAAGTCTCTGAATGAGTTTTTGGGGTTCAACGAAGAGGACGAAACCCAATACTTAGAAAAGCTGGCAATGAAAGAAGAAGTTCGTCCTTGGTTGGCCCAGCACTTGGCAGCCCCGGGCACTGTCCCAGTTTGGTTGAAAGCAGGGGAGAAGATTCTGAGAAACACGTTCAGTTTTGAAGCGAAGGGTTGGTTGACCTTCGTGTGTAGTAGGCTTGACCCCTCCACTCATGATCACACAGTTCCTATTCCCCGTGCAGTGTTAGTGGCATCTATTATGGCTGGTTTTCCTCTGAATCTGGGCAACATCATGTCAAGGGTGATTTCTACGGTCGGGCAGGAGACCAACACAAACTACCCCTTCCCGAACACTCTTTCCCTGTACTTTAGAGAATTGAAGGTGAAGAAGAAGAGGTTTGATGTCAAGGTAGATCCGGTGGCCCCCTACTCATGGTACAGTCAGTTGGGTCCCGACAACCCAAAGAGGTCCAAAAAGCCTCGGGCATCCACTTCCACCGCCCCTGGCCAGTCTGAGGAGCCAGCGGTTATTCAGCAGTCCACTGAGCCTTCCACCATCCCTGCTACCAGTGAGACATTGCCTCAGGGCCCTTCTACTATTGTTGGTCCATCTACTGCAGCAGACCCGGATGTCCCTTCATCGAAGACTCACCGGTTCACTGCCTACCAGCTTGCTCAGTCTCTAGCAGTTTGAACAACTGGATGTCAGCTGCGACATCCAAGTTGTCAAACTTGGCCACTGTAGTTCAGGCACAGTCAGCCCCTGCCACAGTTGAGATCCCTCCTTCCATTGAGGAGACACTGAAGAAGATCCTGGCCAACCAGGAAAAGATGATGGAGACACGGGATGCCTTGGCTAAGGTAGTTGGGGCACACAGCACCGCATTGGGTATACTAGCTAGGGAGCACAGGAAATTGAGGAAGCAAAAGGCTTCCAAGGAGTCAGTGACGAAGTTGAGGGAGGATGTGGATAAGCTCTTGGCGGATCAGATGCCACTTGACTTACTCTTCGGGGAGCCAGCTATAGATCCCGCAGCAGTTCAGCCACAGCAGGAGGAGACTCCCAGGCCGAGGAAGAAGAGGAAACTCCCTAGCACTGAGGGAGTTGTGATAGAGGTGGCCCAGGTTCAGGAGGGTACATCCAGTGTTCCACCGGTGGTTCAGCCTGTCCTTGATCCAACTCATGTCCCAGCAGCAGAGCAGCAGCAGGTCGGAGACCAGTCTGAGGTCCCAGCTACTACAGAGGATTAGGGACAACAGGAGACCCCACGCATGTGGACCAGGCTTGAGGGGCCTTTCTATATTCTTTTTCTCTATTTTTGAGCTTATTTTGGTAGTTGGCATTGGGGACAATGCTAGCTCTTATTCGTGGGGGTGCGCCCTTCCATTTTGATTCTGATACACTGGATGACTGTATAAATTTATTTCATTTTTAGTCTATGTTTTGGATTTAATAGTTGGCCTGTATATAACTTTTAACTTTGGCTACTTCTAGACTCTTATGTATATATTCATCCTCGTTGTATATTCTACTCCCCATTGTACATATTCATTTGGTATTTCTATTTTCGTTTTCAGCCTAGTAGTGAGGCTCGTAGCCTTTTGTTTCGGTTTTAGTGTTTTCAATAAGCCCTTGGTTTTCTTAATGCCACGGTTCTTTCCAAGGGTAGTGTGTTGTGCGAGCCGGGTGGCTCTTCCCAATGATAGATGGTGTGACAACCTTCTTAAGGGTTTGAGTCCGTTTTTGATTTTTCTTCTTTTGATTTTCAATATTTTGTAGTTAAGAGGACCTCAGGAAAGCTTCACTTGGGCCTAACACATTTGCCTTTGATCCCATGGTCAAAGACATAATGTTGTGTTTAGGATGGTGAAAATTATGGCCTTAAGACTCTTGTGTTGACCAAACAATCATCATATGGTCGTGTGGGGCCATTGTGCGCTTGAATTGGAACCAAGGTCATTGTGGGCTCTCAACTCAATGTCTTTAGCAATCCTTGAGTGTGTGTGGTGAGAATTCTAATTGTAAGTCTAAGCTCCAAGCCGATGGTCTAGAACTTGCCCTGAATGTTTATTGAGGCGAAATCATAGGTGAAACTTGACTTGAGAAGTGAATATAGGCCTTCCTTGATCCGAACTTTCAAATTTGAACAATTTCCATGACCTACCAATGAAATGATCCCTAGTTCAACCCTTTTGAGCCTTAAACTTTCTTCTTTAATGAACCAAAGCTACAAGCCTATACCCGTTCTCAATGAGACCCTCTCTTGGCACCTAAATCTTCCCTTGAGTAATGGCAAATATCTAAGTCTGGGGGAGGAGAGACAAGAAAGGCATCAATGTGGTAAAGAGAAACAAAAGCAAAAGAAAAGGGAGGCAATGAAAAAGAGAAAAAGACAAAAAGAAATACAAAAGTGAATAAGAACAAAAAAAAAGGGAGATTCAAAGAAAACAAAGTGAAAAAAAGTTGTGTAAAAGTAGAAAAAGGAGAAAGGTTTGAATTGCAAAAGAAAGAGTGACAATGTGTCTCTCTAACCCCTTGAAAGAATTGAAAGAAGTGAAATACTCAAATGAGTCAAAAAAGTATGCCATAATGAATCAAAAGAAGTGCTAAAGGGAAGATTGAACCTAAATGAACAAAAACATGTCCTACCTTCACCCAAAAGCCTTCACAATGACTCCTCAAAAGCCCTATATGATCTTGAGTTGAGGGAAGCCTACATTAGTGGATACTTACATAAGGGGCAAGCATATGGTACCTAAAGCTGGACTTATGACCTTCTTTGTGAGAGAAATGAGTGAAAAATCCATCAACCTCGGGTTGTGTGTCATTACTCTAAAAGGTGAGGTTCGCTTAAGGAGAGTTGAGGATGTGTGAGTTTGGGTTCCACAATGACCAAGGTATTTGAGAAAAGCGCCTTGATGAATGAGTCAACCCTTGATGCTCTCGTGTCACATTTGATCCATAGTTCTTAAAAGCTTAAAAATGTGTTAATGATGCATTCGTATTGAAAATTGTTAGTCCCAATTGATGCGTGATGAGGATTCCTTAGGATAAGCTGGAATTACTTGGATGTTTCCTTTTTAGGGGTGGGTCTTCTTTTTTATTTGCTTGAGGACAAGCAAAGGTTTATGTTTGGGGGAGTTGATAACTGTGATATTAACACGTTTTATGCCCATACTTGCCTATGCTTTATGTATGAATTGTCATAAAATAGACCCAGAATGCTTACAAAGTGCGCTTGATTGCAGGTTTGAGCGACAACATGACAAAAGTCAAAAATCGGCTCGAAACAAAGTGAAACCTGCTCAAGTGTCAAAAATCATTGAAGTGGGGACAAGAGGACCTGGCGCGGACCGCACTGATTTGCTGCGCGGCCGCGCTAGGAGATTCAGAGAGTATACATTTCAAGGGTAACCATGCGCGGTCCGCGCACCTTTCTACGCGGTCAGCACTTGTGTCCACACGGTCGCGCTTCATTGTTGCGCGGTCCGCGCCCATTAGCCTGCGCGGTCGCGCTACCTTCTTGCGCCGTCCGCGTCCCCAGCTTCAGAAGTGAGTGATCGAAGTCCAAGACCCCTACGCGGCCGCGCTGCATTTCTGCGCGGTCCGCGCCAGCCCCGCAAGGGTATTTTTGTCCAGTTTTTCTAGCCTAGTATAAATAGAATAATTTATTATTTCTAGGTTAAGAATTAGATATCAGATAGCAGCAACACTCGTGAGACTCAAGTTTTAGCCTATTTTGGGCATTTTCATCTTGTTTTACCGTGGATTCTTGTAGATTAACATTCTAGTTAATTAATATGTTGATTTTATCTACTACTTCTTCAATTTCTGTTGCTATTATGTCTAGCTAAACCCATTATCTAGGGTTGTGGCTCAACCCTAGTGTGGGTAATTAATGGGTGTGATTGTTTAATGCTTGAATGATGTTGGGTGTTTGCTATTTGGGTTAATTTTATGATTTAACTAGGATTTGGTGGTTGCAAACACTAAGTCTAGCTTAGTGGGTCTTGACTCTTCTTGAGAAAGAGTGTCTATGACTCCAAAATTAACCCAACAAGGAATTGGGATGGACCCATGAGAATGGTAGTCCCAATTAACGGGTTAAACCTCGAGAGAGTAATTACCCAACTTGAACCCTAAGTTGCTTGGGCTTGTTGGCCTACCCAATTGGTCTCTCGAGAGTCAATTGGGCAAAATCACTCTTTCTATCGAGAGGTGTGAGAGTGAGTGCAATCGTGTAACGGTTATAGCATAAGCCCCATAATCATCATTCTTGTATTAGGAATCTCTACCCGTTAGTTGACCACCTAGGTAAATGCCACGACCCTAGTATCTTTCTCTATCTTGCATACAACCTAGAATTAATATCTTAGCATAATTTAGTTATAATTAGTAGTTGTTAAATTGTAGTTGATAATCATAAAAACCCAAAAATAGAAGATCAATTAGAAGCAAATACGCATTTCTAGACTAAGCAAATATCCAACTCCCTTTCTAGCTCCTTGTGGAAATTGACCCCGATACCACTATTGGGTAAAAGTATTAGCGCCCACTCTTCCTAAGGTTGAGTCCGCTGCGGATCATCGCCCTTGTTGTTTGTTGGATCTTCGTGGGAAGACTACAGTTTTCCATTCCGAGTCTATTTGTTGAGTTCATATGTAGGGGTAAGGATATTTGGAGAAGTTGATGATTGTTGTAGTATGATGCTATTTGACGGGTGATGTATTTGGCTATGGGGTCAAACAAGTCGGGTGTGACCCAGTCGTCCACAACTAAGACATAACATGTTTAGACCTTCGTAAAGTACTTGTTGACCGTGTATCCCAATAAAACATGGGACTTTAATGGCTGTATAGTGGCACTTCTATGCAAATACGAGCATAACGGCCACGAGATGTAGCATATGTGCATGTATCAATTTTTAAGAGTTTGCCAAGTTTGTTACTTTGTGTAGTATTTCAAGATCATAGAACTCTGTTGGAAGCTTAGGGAGTCGATTCCAAATTGCAATATATGTGAGGTTCGTGGTGGATGCTAGGAATTTAGGTTCCCATCGTCAAATGATTTAATACAAACCACAGTCCATTGTGCAGTGCTTTGTTCATGTTTTCTTCTTCTTTGTATTTGATTAAGAAAAATTCATTACCTAGGTCGATGAGTGATAGTGTTTCAGTGGGTTTCCACATACTTTGTAGTTTTTGTTTGAGGGATAAATGACCCACTTTGCATCAAAAAACATTTACTATAATTGAGTATTTCTAGGAATTATGAAGTCTGGATTTGTCTACACTGGAAATGAGCATAAAGTTGTTTGGCGTTGGGTCTTCTAGCACTTCATCGGACATGTCAATATGTGATTGGGTAGTAGAAATTGGTGGAAGTGACATAGTATGGTTATTTAATTGTGTCTTCATCAGTCATGGTTTCATTGAAAAAACAGAATTGGTAGATTATTTTACAAGGGAAAAGTTCTAGTGAGAGGTTGAAGCTAGCTTCTCTCTCTAACCCATTAGTGACTTTTTTAAAAGTCATGCTTGTTTAGCTTGGCAGAAAGTGCTCTTTTTGTCTAATGACACTACTTCCTAAAAACACAATAGTTCATTGTGAAATAAAAGTTTCACATAATTTTATATTTAGTTATATAGTTATGATGGCTTCATCTAAGATAATTTGCAATTTTTGTATTATTTATGCTAGCTGGTTCAGGTTATTGCAACTCACAAGAAATAGGTTAATATTGATTTATATACGAGAACTACTTTAGTAAATTTTATTATTTCACAATACCCAAAAAAAGGCCATTCGATTTTCTACTTGCTGAGTCTTCCATGTGGTCCATTCAAAATTCTTAGGTGTGCAACAATAGCACCAACTTTTGTGAATCAATTGTGATAAGTTATGATCAAGTTGAAGAGTGAACATGTTGATGGATATTTTCTAAAAGTAATAGATGTGAGTTTTCCCCTACAAATTTACAGTAGTTATCTTTGCTCCTTCTTTTTCCTTTCATATGGTTGAATTTTTTAACTAGCCGATGCATTTTATTGGTATTTAATAGGTCTTTGTGAAGCATTGCTGGAAGTGAATAGCGGTTGTTCAAGAAAGATTTGAAAGCATATATATATATATATATATATATATATATATATATATATATATGTATATATATAGAAACCTATTTAAGAATAAAAATATTTCTCTGGCTAAGCATGTTGACTGACTCACTTACAAATAGTTTTTTTGATCTTGATGGAGTTTTCCTGTTAGCATATGCTTTCTATGCTATGAGTTCTTTCAATATATAACTGCACGCTTTTTCTGAGAAGAATTAGCTTACATCTACACATTTTAATAGAGGTGGGTAATTAATCTCGGACAATTTTTTTGAAATAGAGTCATATGTGCCATATAATCTGATGTCACATCCTTATGTTGCTGAAGTAGCGTATGATCCTTTTGTTATTGCTCTAAATTGTCATTACACATGTGTTTTGAAATGATATAGCTTTGTTCTGTTGCGCCCGAGCAATCCTTACTAGTCATGTTAGAAATTGTGTAAATGCAGTTGACCGGAACAAACTCTTATTGCGTGGCGGGCAAAGTCAATGTATTTGTCAAGGCATGTGAGAACCATGTAACACTAGTTTCATCTTATGATTTGCTGCTGATACGAATATGTAGTAGTGAAGCTTGCGGAGGTTGTACATCTTGCCGAGTTAGTAATACGGTTAGTTAAGTGTTTTATTAAAGTTTGTTAGTCAGACACTTGAGTCTATTAAGTTTCTCCGTCCATAGTTATTACAGTTACACCTAAGCCCCTAATTTACTTTGTCTTATTCACATTTAATCCAGATCATTTCTGTTAGAAACTGGCAAAGAGATTGTCAAAGGTGCTTAGCTCAGCAGCCTTATATATGCTTGTAATTCCTTCATTTTGGGTATGAATTGGAACACTATTTTACTTTCCTACTTCGTCTTTCAATTTTCTTCCTTGTTTCTTTTATTTCTTTTTACTGTTCCATTATTTTTTGCATGAGTGGTATCAGAGCACTTTCTGGCTCTGTGGGAATTCATGGCTACTTATATGAATGAGGTCGTGAACCTCTTACAAAACTAGCTACTGATGTATCTAGGTTTACTACTCGACAAGATCAATTGGAAGCAAGCCAAGAGCAAAGCAGCAGTATGCAAGAGGAAGCTTTGGGTGAGCTCAGAGATGTGCTGAATGAGGTCGTTCATGGAGGAAGAAGACCAGAACATGGAAAGAGTCTAGCAGCAACATAAGGTGAGATATACTCTCCTTATGACATGCCCTTTGATTTTGGTGAAATTATGACCCCCAGCTACGAGTGCAACCGGTAGCTAAGTAACACAAAATATTCCTGCTCCAGCTAGCGTTCAAGTTCAGCACCCTTCCGTCACTCAAAATCCCAAAACCAGCTTGAATATGGCTTACATGGCACAGATCTCACAGGATCTATCAGTAAACCCTAATCTTCCATCACCAACAACCCTGTCCGTACCTTTGTTCCACCACAATACACCATCCAACCTACTCAGTTTCAATTCCAAAATTCCCATTCTCCACAACCTATACTCACTTCTCAATTTCCCTTTTCCTATATGCCCTCTGCCCCTATATTTGGAAGAGTTTATCCTCCAAGTAAGGGACCGCCCGTAGAGCACAATACTTTCATAACCCCTACTACTAAATTACAACATTTCCTCCTACCTACCACACTCAGGCTACACATAATTCCCCTTTCCTATACCATCAAATACCTTATATTCCTATTCTTCTTCCTTACCCAAACATACTTGTTGCCAGTTAATATCCAAACCTTCACACCAACCATGGCACCACCTTGCCTAATAGTCCATTTTGCCAAATACACTAAGGTGGAATTTCCAAAATTCGATGGAGAATATTTAAGGACTTGGTTATACAAGGTGGAGCAATTCTTTGCTGGTGAATAAGTTACTATTCAGCAAAGAATGAAGTTAGTTTCATTGCATTTTAAAGGATATGTCTTGCAATGACACCTTGGCTATATGAGGAGTAGAGGTCAGGTACCACTCCCAACTCGGGATGAGTACTTTTGGGCCCTTTGTGATAGCATTGGGGCTGACTATTCTGATCTCATGACTGAGCTTATGAATTTCAAGCACACTAGTACAGTTAAAGAATATCAATGTCATGACTAGGATCAATTTGTCTGTAGAACATGTCATCAATATATTCTTGAACAACCTTAAAACTGAGCTTGGTAGTGCAGTGAAGGTTGGCCATCCTTGTACTCTCCCACGGGCTTACTATCTTGCCAGATTGCATGAGGCCAACTTTGCTTCCCAAAGTAAAGCCTTCGGGGGAACATCAGGAAACAGCAGTGGAAACCTGTTTAGGAATAATGCAGGAAACTTTAGGAAACCTGTAGTTGCTAAAATGGATAACAGTAGAATAAGGAGGCCGACTCAAGCTGAGATGGATGAGAAGAGGTCTAAGGGCTTACGCTTCTTATGTGATGAGAAGTATGTCCTGAGGCATAAGTGCAAACCAAATAGACAATTGTTCTCATTGAAGCTTGAAATTAAGGAGGATCAAGAAGGGGAACAAGATGAGAAATCATAAGCATAAATGGATATAGTTGAAGAGGAAGTAGTAGAAAATCCTGAGAATTGTGCCATATCCCTGCAAGCTCTCAATGGGACTTTAGGCTTCAAAACCTTGAGATTGAGAGGCTTTACTGAACAGAAGCCACTCGAAATGCTTATTGACTGCGGGTCTCACATAACTTTATGGATGAGGAAGCAGCAAAAAGACCAAACCGGTACAAGTTACAGATGGGGGGGAGGGGGGGTAACTACCGCAAAAATGTGCAGGGGTTTCCAATGGTTAATGCAATGAGCTATATTCCAACATGATTCTTTTCATCTTTCCTATAGGCAAGAGTGATATAGTTTTGGGAATACAATGGCTGTGTCCTCTAGAAGATATCAAATTCAACTTCAGAAAGTTGATGATGGAGTTTGAATACCAAGGAAAGGTGCTTACACTGCAAGGCATTCAACCTAAGTTCAAGACTTTGCAAGCCAAGTCCCTTGAGTCAATGACACTGATGGACTCTCAGTTCTTTATGGTCAAAGTTAAAGACAAAGAACAGGAAATAGTCTCTACGGAGGAAGGAGAACCTGCTGAAGTTCAAGGGGTACTAAGAGCATATGAGACAGTCTTTGGAGAACCTACACAACTACCTCCCCCCCCCCCACTAGGGGAGTGTTTGATCATCGTATTCCTCTCTTGGAAGGTTGGTCACTTGTGAATTCCAGACCTTATATGTACTCCCCAGTACAAAAAATGAAAAGATAGTGCAAGAAATGATGGAATAAGGCATCATTCAATACAGTTCCAGCCCTTATGCCTTACCAGTGATACTTGTAGGTAAGAAAGATGGTTCACAGAGAATGTGTATAGACTACAAATCCCTAAACAAAATGATAGTAAAGGATAAGTTTCCAATTCATATTATTGAATAATTATTGGATGAGTTAGGAGGATCATAAGTCTGTTCTAATATTGTAACGACCTGACCGGTCGTTTTGAGTTCTAGCGCTCCGTTCAGCAGCCTAAGCCCACGAGCAGCTTCATTTCAAGTGTTATGACTTGTACACGTGGTCGGAATTAAGTTCCGGGAAGTTCAGAGTTGATTTGGAAAGAGAATTCTCATTTCAAAAGCTTAAAGTTGAAAGAATGAACTAAGATTGGATTTTTAAGTAAACGATCTCGGAATCAGGATCTGAAGGTTCCAGCAGGTTCGTATGATGATTTCGGACTTGGGCGTATGCCCGGATCGGGTTTTGGATAACCCCGGAGCGTTTTAGCGCCTATTGTGGAAGTTAGCATTTTAGAAGAAATTTCATAAATTTGGCGTGAAGTGCATTTCAGTGTTATCGATGTCCTTTTGGGATTCTGAGACTGTAAATAGCTCCGTATGGTGATTCTGGAGTTGGGAGCGCGATCGGAAGTGAATTCGGAGGTCCGTGGGTCATTTTGGAGCCATTTGGCTAAAGATAGAAATTTGAAGGTTTTTGAGAAGTTTGACCGGAAGTGGACTTTTTGATATCGGGGTCGGAATCCGATTCCGAAAGTTGGAGTAGGACCGCAATGTCAACTACGACTTGTGCGCAAAATTTGAGGTCAATCTGACGTGATTTGATAGGTTTAAACATCGGAAGTAGAAGTTTGAAAGTTTTAAGTTCATAAAGCTCGAATCGGGGTGTAATTCATGGTTTTAGCGTTGTTTGATGTGATTTCAGGCCTCGAGCAAGCCCGTAACGTGATTTGGGACTGGTTGGTATGTTTGGTTGGGGTCCCGGGGGGCCCCGGGTGGATTCCGGGAGGTTTACGGATCAAAAAGGAGTTTTTAGAGGTGTTGAAGCATCTGCTTTTGTCATAGCCGCACCTGCGGTTGGTTGGCCGCAGGTGCGAGACCGCATAAGCGGTCGACATTTCGCAGAAGCGGCTAAGACCGCAGATGCGGCCCTAAATCCGCAAAAGCGGAACCGCAGAAGCGGTAGGGCCTGTCGCAGATGCGGCCCAAGGCCAGGCATGTCTAGACCGCAGATGCAGCCCTATATTCGCAAAAGCGGAACCGCAGAAGCGGTGGGCCTATCCGCAAAAGCGGCCCAGACCGCAGAAGCGGTCTTCCTTCCGCAGAAGCGGTGGCCGCAGGTGCGGCCCAAGCCCGCATATGCGGAAATCACAGAAGGCAGTGGCCTTCATTTATTCGGGCCCAATGCCATTTTTGCTCATTTTCACTCGTTTCTTGGGCGATTTTGGGAGCTTTTGAGAGAACACTTCCCCCTAGCATCTTGAGGTAAGTTGTCCCACCTATTCTTAGTTTAATACTTGAAGTTTGGGTGGATTATCACTTGTAAATTAGTACAAAAAATCTTGAGAATAGAGTAAAACCTAGGGTTTTGTTAAAAACAAGATTAACCACGAAATTGGTTGTAGAATGGAGTAGAAATCATATATCTTTGTCCTTAGGCTATAAAGAACAACTTCCTTCGAAAAATTTCGGAATCCGGGCACGTGGGCCCGGGGTCGGATTATAGGAACTTTGAATTTAAGGTTGGGAAATTGGGTGGAAAGTTAGAATATGAACTTTTAAGCATGTATTGACTAGTTCTTGCCCTATTTGAATAGTTGTGGATCGTTCGGCTCTAAATTGGAAGTTTGAGTGCGTTCTTGAATCGGAATGTAGGCTTCGGAGCGAGGCGAGTCTCCTTTCTAACTTTGTGAGAGGGAAATGTCCCTATAGGTGAATTAATTGAATATTTGCTCCTATTTGCGGGGGCTACGTACGCACGAGGTGACGAGAGTCCGTGCGTAGCTACTATTATGCTATTGTCCGAGTAGCCTAGGATCTAAAAACATGCTATACTTTGAATATTTGTAATCTTATGGATAGTTGAATTGCTTAAACCACATCAAAATAGTAAATGAATTTCTAACAAGATCTAAACCTCATTTTCTTAAATTGTTGAAAGAGAATTAGCTATTCTTTGAATAATTGCCCCATGTTGGTTTCTTGATTGAATGTCTCTACGTGTTTATTTTGGAACGGGCCGAACGCCTCGGCAGATTAAATAGATGCATCTATAGGCGCGCCGTCGACCCTCGGCAAGTGCACAGTTTACATTTCTGTTGGATCGGGCCGTCGCCTTGGCATGATGTGCGCATGCTTGTATTGCTTGCCTTGAAACTTATTTAAGTTGTTGTAGCCCCTTTATGGCTTGGAAATAATCGGATAATTACAAAAAGGAATCTTGGAAATTTCCTATAAAAGAATTGATTGTTTACTTGTTTCCTTCTATTTGGACTAAAATCATGTTTATAGAGATCCATAATTTTAATGTATTACTGACCTCACTATTGGACCATTAGTAAGTGTCGAAGTCGACCATCTCGTCTCTACTTCTTTGAGGTTAGGAGGGATACTCATTGAGTACACGTTGTTTACGTACTAATACTACACTTCTGTGCATTTTTGTTACACAGGTATATTTATCTCTAGCAGCCCACTGGGTGTAGCAGCGCGGATGATTCTGGGACTAGGTGAGTTGCATTGTTCGAGGCGACCCGCAGCTAGTATAGTCCCTTCCAGTGTACTTTATTTATTTCTTGTCCACTGTATTTCGGACGGATGTTGTATTTTATTTCCTTATCTGTAGATGCTCATGCACTTGGACACCAGGTTCTGGGATGGTTTTTCGAAAGATTTGTACTAGTTGTTTATGATTTAATTCGAATTAAAGTGGTGATCTTTTTATTTATGAAAAATGGAAGGAAAATCCTAGAATTTCAAAAATAATAAAACGAGAATTTGGTTAAGTAATTCAGTTGGCTTGCCTGACAGCAGTGTCCGGCGCCATCACGACCCTTAGTGGATTTTGGGTCGTGACAAATATATACTTGAAAGATAGGTACCATCAAATAAGAATGGCTGTTTCAAATGTGCATAAAACAACTTTCAAAACACGCTCGGGACATTATGAGTATTTGGTTGTGCCATTTGGCTTAACCAATGCACCTTATAGTTTTCAAGGGTTGATGAACCGCATATTTCAAAAACATCTTAGAAGATTCATCCTTGTCTTATTTGATGACATTCTAATTTATAGCAAGGATTTGCAGGAGCACTTGCAACACCTTAAAACTGTGCTTGACCTTAGTTCAGCGTCAATTGTTGGCTAAAGGGAGCAAATGGGTCTTTGCTGCAAAAAGGATAGAGTACCTGGGGTATTATATCCCAGCTGAAGGTGTTTCAACTGATCCACATAAGATTGAAGCAGTGAAATCTTGGCCTAAACCTGGTTATGTGAAACAACTGAAGGGGTTTCTTGGAATGGCTGACTACTACAAGAGATTTATAAAAGGACATGGAGTAATCAGCAAGCCTCTTACAGATTTCTTGAAGAAGGATAATTTCAATTGGAATGAAAAGACATGAAAGGCCTTCTACAAACTCAAGGCAGCTCTGACATTTGCCCCAATTCTAGCTCTTCCCGATTTCAATATTCCCTTTATTGTGGATATTGATGCATGCAACGTGGGGATAAGGGTTGTTCTCATGCAGAAAGAGCAACCAATTGCCAACCTCAATAAGGGTTTATTAGCACAACACCAAGCCTTGTCTGTATATAATAGTGAACTGTTAGCTTTGGTAATGGCCATAACAAAATGGTCTCAGTACTTCATTGGAAGGCACTTCACTGTGAAGATTGATCAAAAAGCTCTCAAGTTCCTACTAAAGCAGAAATTGCACATTGGTTCACTGCTCAAATGGATAGCCAAACTCATGCAGTATGATATCTCTATAGAGTACAAGAACGAAAGAGAAAACAAGGTAGCTGGTGCCCTCTCTAGGCTACCAATAGTGGGGTTATCTGCTATGACTCTATCATTATCAAAGTTGACTTGTTAGAGCTGACTAAAAAGAGCTGATAAGTTGATGATGAACTTAAGAATACAATAAAAGCCATTGATGAGAAACGAGAGGAATAGAAAGGGTACACCTTCAAACATGGACAACTGAGGAAGTATGGCAAGTTGGTTGTAGGTCCATACGTGCAATTGAGAACCTCCATTATGCAGTTATGGCATGATTCTCAGGTTGGAGGTCACTCAGGAATAGACCACACCTTCAAGAAGGTATCAACCTTATTTCATTAGAGGGGTTTGAGTAATGATGTGCATAAGTATGTCAAGAGCTGTGACATTTGCCAAAGACATAAATATGACAAAGCACCTTACCCTGGACTTTTATAATCTCTAAAGCTGCCTATATCAGCTTGGAGTAGTATTAGTATGGATTTTATAGAAGGACAACCTAAGTCAAAAGGGAAGACATTTATATGAGTAGTAGTTGACAAGTTAAGTAAATATGCACATTTCATAGGTCACTCCCATCCCTATTCAGCTGAAAACATTACCAAAGCTCTTCATAGAGCACACACACAAACTGCATGAAATGCCTGGGGACATAGTCAGTGACAGAGATCCAATCTTCACTAGTAAAGTATGGCAAAAGTTGTTTGCCATGATGGGGGTGACCCTCAACACCTCAACATCTTATCACCCTCAAACTGATGGCCAAACAGAGGTGGTGAACAAATGTTTAGAGACTTATTTAAGGTTCTTTTGCTCAGAATCCCAAAATGATTGGTTCCTATACCTGGCTGCAGCTGGATGGTGGTATAACACTACATTCCATTATTCCATTCAGACAACCCCTTTTGAAGCACTATATGGTTAACCACCCTTATTACATCTTCCCTATGTTGCTGGAGATTCTGGAGTGGAGGAGGTGGATAGAAGTCTGATCACAAGAGAGTTCAAGGTTCAGCTGCTCAAATATCACTTGGAAACGGCTCAACAAAGAATGACTGATCAAGCCAACAAGCACATATCAGATGGACAGTTTGAAGAAGGTGACAATGGAAAGGTGACAATAGAAGGACACAAATTTTCTAAGCTCTCATCAATGTATTATTGACCTTATCAGATCTTGCAGAAGATAGGAAATGTTGCTTACAAGTTATCCCTACCCCGTGAGTTGCTATTTCATCCTACTTTTCATGTGTCCCAATTAAAACAATGCCATAAACTGCCCAACACTATCCTTCATTCTCCAGTTTTAGATCTCTCCAGCCCTTAGTGTCCACAGCCTTACAAGATACTTGTCAGGCGCATGATACAAAAGGGATCCAAAGTTGTCGCACAAGTTTTGGTTCAATGGTCACAAATGCCAGGTAAGCAGGCCACATGGGAAGAATACCAGGTCCTAAAAGTGAGGTTTCCATCTTTCCTTCCTTTAGGACAAGGAAGATTTTTACGGGGGAAAACTGGTACGAATATGTAATAGTGAACCTTGCGGAGGTTGTACATCTTGTTGAGTTAGTAATACAGTTAGTTTAGTTAGTTAAGTGGGAGTGTTTTATTAAAGTTGTTAGACAGACACTTGAGTCCCTTAAGTTTCCCCGTCCATAGATATTATAGTTACACATAGGTCCCTTAATTTACTTTGTCTTATTCACATCTAGCTAGATCATTTATGTTAGAATTTGGCAGAGAGAATGTCAGAGGTGTTGAGCTCAACAACCTTATATATGCTTGTAATTGAAACCCTATTTTAGCTAGCGTTTGGCCATAGATCCCAAATTTATTTTGAAAATTTGATTTGGGTGAAGTTTGGTTTGAAGATGAAAATGCGTTTGGACATACGTTTTCAAAACATATTTTCCAACTTTATTTTGGAAAAACATGTATATAGTTCCCAAGTTTTGGAATTTTGGCCAAAAATCAGCTCAATAGCTGATTTTGGGATTTGAAAATTGAGATTTTGGCCAAAATATGGGCAACGTTTATGGCCAAACATGAGTTTTGAAAATAAATCCCAAATTTATTTTGGCAAAACTGGCCAAAAGGGCCTTAATTTCCTGCTTCGTGTTTCAATTTTCTTCCCTGTTTCTTTTATTTCTTTTTACTGTTCCATTGATTTTGCATCAGCTGCCTTAAGCCAAAGATGGAAAGTTCATTGCAGAAAAAGACAAAAGGATGAAATATTAGGGACCGAACAAGAACAATAGGTTTAACGAGGACAAATTGCAGCTAAAGTGAAAGTAGGGGTACCAAAATTTTCTTTCCTCGTCGAATAACCCAAGCTGGATACTTGCAAAAAATTCGGGTCCCTTACCTTCGCTCCAAAAGTCCCAATTTTCACGAAACGCAAAATCGCTCGACAAATCAATGGCGGCAATCGCCGAATCATCTGAAGCAAATGCAGACTCGCCGTCGCCATCGCAGTCTCCGTCGTTACCAGCTGATAGAGTTAAGCACGAAGACAAGTCGAATACCGTGGGACAGGGACTGGGAGAGTTCGTCCCATGGATCGACAACGCAGTGCAACAGGCGCAGCTTGCACAGAAGACAGTAGAAAGCACATTAGAGAATGCAATTGTGGTGACCAAATCTCGTCTTGATCGTCTTTTAACCACCTCCTCTGTACACTTCAATCAAACACTTGTAAGCTCCATTTATTATCGCTTTATATGTTTGCTTTATGCCTCATCCGCGTTAGAAATTATATTTCCTACTGCAAGTGTTTGTTTGTTGTATTTTCTTCTAAATTAGCTGTTTGATCCCATAGTTCCATATCAACTTAATTACAAGCGCGATTGCTTTCGTTGCTGCACAATCCAGTTTGAATGCTTTATGTTTTCGGTGAAAAATGTTTTACCTTGGGAACTTTTACATGGTTTGATCGAATATTAAAGTTGGTGACATATGATAATTGTACAAGGTAGAATAGTATTTGATGTTGACAACATTCTCTATGTTTTTTTTAGTAACCGGCCAACTTGTGTGCACCTCAACTATTACACCGGTTACCTACTATCTTTTACTAGTATAGAGTATCGGGTAACTCCGACCAAAGCGTAGGTAGACAGGAAGAAATCATCTAGTATGCTTTGCCTCCGCTAGGATTAGAATCTGATACCTCATGGATCTCCTCTCACTACAACAATCTCTAAGTTATAATCGAAGTAAGTGATATAGATAAAGATGTGTGATATTTGTAAAGGAAAATGACTTATGTTAGTAAGTGATAGAAGTCATTTGCTTATCAGAAAAAGTGAGCATTTGCTCCCTTTTGGCGGAAGTGTTTTGTTGGAGAAAATATCTTTCACAATTCGAAGTAACAAGAACTGGAAATTATGTTCCACAAGGAAAGCATTTGTACCCCGTGCCAAAACGCCCTTATCTTGATCCAATTTCAAGTATATTGGACAACCATAGAAGCACATCTATTTTTGAATGAATTAAGACCTGAGGAATTAAACTACCAAATCTTAGTTTGTTGATGTCCTTCACCACTATGTCCTCTTTTGGTGTATATGTAATCAATGAAATAGAAGATTGTTTCAAAATAGTGAGAGTGATGTAGAAATCACTAAAAAGATTCCTTTTATTTCACTTGCATTTGAGGTGTAAAGAGAGAATAATATGTTTTGTTACTGTGGAGATAGCTGGCAACATGATAGATAATTGTGGATGTCTAGGTCGAGTAATATAAACAGCTTGAAGGTACTTTTGGCACTGACTTGGCATTTACTAATAAAATTTGGTTTAAGGAAAAATAATGGGTTTGTCCAGGAAACTAAAAATGCAATTACATATTTGCATTATTCACCAATTATTGAGTTTGTTATGTTTTTTTGACTTCTATTATGCTCTCTATGGTATTTTGGATTTTGGAAGGAATTAAGCCTCATCTGATTTGAATCAGGAGCGAATTTATAGGGGAGATTATAGGACACGTGAATCCATGGTCTCTCCGCAAAATTAGATATTTTATGTACATATTTTTTAAAATTGGTATAATATTATCTGTTGGTACCCATGCTCCAAGAAGGTTGAATGATGCTCTTGGTTGAAGGTTGAGTTATTTACCAAGAGTAGTAGGGATCAATTCCCACTTTTCCCTCCTTTTTTTTTCCAGTAGTGCACCCATGTACTAAAAATCCTAGATCCGCCTCTACTTTGAATGTCGGATGGGATGTTGCACTTTATGACAAGATTATATTATCTATATCATGCTTTTGTTTCCCCTCTGTCAGATCTCTTCCCACCGTTTGGGTTGTATTACATTAATTGGAGCAAATGGCTGATGATGCTACCCAGTTCTGTTTTTCTGAGACCTATTCCTTTTAGGAGAACCCCTTGATTGTTCTACCCTTAATAAGTTGGTTTCTTCTAAGTAATAATTATGTGTTATTCTTTTGTTCATTGCATAATGATTTAAATGTGATGCATGTTGGTTGCAGGATTCCTTGCAAGATCTGAAGTCTGAATATAGTGTATATGAGGACTTGGTTTTTGGGAAGATCAGGGGTTAGTTGCTATCTTTGGTCCATTTGATGTGTTGTTTTTTAATTTCTCTTCATAACCTTAGCTTTGATCAATGGAGAATATGCTGCAGAGGGTCTTCTCCTCGCTGCTTCACACCCCCTAACAACTACTGGAGCTGTTCTTGCTGTTGGAGTCCTGGGTCTGAAAAGTAAGTCCTTTCAATTCTTTAGGTGCTGAATCATATTTCAGGGATGGGCATATGCAGTTTGAGTTAGTCAAAGTGTTCTCTACTTAATACCTACTGCCATTATGTCCCATGTGATAAAGGACTCAAAGGGTATTTGACTGTTGGACAAGTCCTAATGCAATTGGCTCACTGGATAGTTTTGGCCAAAGCTAGAATTTCAGTAGTCTGTTATCAGCTTGCTTGGATTGGACTTTTCTTACTTGAGTATTATAGGCAGGCATACAATATATCACTTACATTATTTAATTAACTTCCCTTGTACTTTGTTAAAACTAGAGAGACCTCTTGTTTTGTTTACAATGACATGCTGCAGCATTAGGTTTTGAACAGTTGGTACAAAAGTCTGCCCTTTTGTTATGGCTTCGTTCTTTGATGTGTCAAAGTTGTCGATGTATCCGATCTGTTATTGATAATTGCTATTTACTTCCACTAATTCATTAAGGAATGCCATGCCAAAGAATAAGGAAAGGTTTGACAGAAGATGGTGTTGCATTGATATCTACTTCTGTCCTTTATTTAGTTGTCACATTTTCTAGTGCGGGTAAATTGGCAAGATATTCAACCTATCTTCTTGTTAATACTTAGCCTTCTGTGTGGAAGCTATTCAATGGCAAGGTAAATGCAATTACTGGAAAAAAATGTTCTTAGCAGACAAAAATGAAGGTTAAAGATCGAAGTTATTATGGAAAACTAGAAGGGAGGTAATGTAATTTAGTCTTCATGGTATTGCACGCAAAGACACATACGTGTGAGCCAACCATATGGTCCTTCATCTCTATGTGTGCCTGACTGATATTTACTGCGTGCAGGGCCAAGACGTTTCTTGTATTACGGTGCAATGCGGCTATTTGTGAGTGAAGAGGTAACTACCTAAATGTTGTTTTCCATTTGACAGGAGTATATTTGATATACATTTAGGATCTTGGTGCATTATATGCTTAGGAACCAGTGATGAAAGAGGATAAATTGCTTATCCTTTTTATATCAAGTGTGAGATGTCTGATATGACTTGTTAATGATGGAAATCATTGCTCTTAGGTATATTGTTTGGTTGGATAATCTTGGGCTCTTTTGACAATTACCAGTAGCAGGTTATTTTATTAGAAACTATATGACATTAATGATTGATTTCTAAATTTTAATTAATGGGAGCAGGCCTTGCTTTCTAGGGCCGATGCAAAAGTCAAAGAGTTACAGAAATCAATTGACATTCTGAAGGCTGAAAGTGCGAAGTTGGAGGTATGACCATTTCTTTTCCCTGGTTTTAAGGTCATGATTCTTTAACTTATTGTTTTTGTTTGGATTTATCCATTTTAATTGGGCTGATTGCCTATTGATTAGTTTAGTAAATCAGTTGTACTTTTTAGGCAAATCTGTTCAAGAACTGAAGTGGGTCTTATTCGTACCTTATGATTGCAGAATCGGGCAGGACAAGCTGAAGGAGAGATGATACGAGGAAGGACTAAACTCAGGTTTGCATTTCCGGCTGGATTGTTGTGTATACTTCATGACTTGTCTATCTGAACAGGCTGGATTTCTGCTCAATCTTAATGCTTCATACAGGCAAGCAGGCAAACAAATCCATAGTGTCATACAGTCAGCATATAAGATAGAAAGGCAAGCTGCAGGTTTGTGATCAATCTCTCTGGTTATCCATGTTCAAGTCTCAATAATTCAAACTCTTGTCATATGGACGAGCATAGCTGAGCAAAATTGAAGTTCTTTTCATCAGCGATTTGTTATGTAAGGAGTTTCTCCAATTAATATATGTTTTCTCCAGGCCTGAAAGATGTTCTTAGGGAGCTTCCACGAAGAGAAGTTTCACGATTCCGGTCACAAGTAAGTCCCCTACATCACTCCCTTCTAATTTATCGAATAGGCTCATCTACTATTTATTTGATACCTTAAATTTGATTGAACTATGAACTTGAGATCTTGGCCTTACAAGAAAATGTATAAATGGGAAAACATGACTGATTGAGCCAGTTGATTGGCTATTTTTCCTTATGACTTTGCCTAAGAAACCATGCTCCCGTGAAATGTAATTTTGGGAGGGGACATGGGTTACAAGAAAACCAGGAATCTAATTTTTTCATCCTTAAGAGCCAACTTTACTTTTGTTTTCTCCCTTAAGTTATATTACAATCACCATCTGCCTGATCCCTCTAATATTAAATCTCTTATTGGTTAAACCACATTGCAATATATATTAGTAATTCTTTTATAATTAAAATCAAACATAACATATTTGTACTCTTTTAGTTTGACTTTTTTTTGACTGCTTTGCCTATTTAACACATTTAAACCACTTTGGCGCTATTGTTTTTGTTCTTGTCTCTTTGAGCGAGAGTGAAAGAAGTTCAGGAATGCATACTTTGGTATGTGGCATGACTATTTGTATGGCATTTTTAGAGATTTTAGTGTAGTTCTCAAACCACAACGCCCTTCATTACTTTGATATAAGAGAAGTTAAACCACATCAACAGATGTGAGAAGAAGATTAGTGAGCAATATATTTCACAGGCATTTTAAACTAAGTCCAGTATTGTCAATATAGGAGATGTCAGAAGTGTGGATGTGAGAATCTCTGAAAAAATTGAACAAAGACTTGGAAAAGATTAGTTTGGCTTCTCAAGAAAATTTTTGAAATACTTTTTGGATGAAGAAGTGCTTTGAGACATTTTTGAACAAGAAGGTTTCTCCTTCCTCTCACAAAACTCTACAGAACTTCAGAAATATTACAATTATTTTGAACACATTCCTGTGTGAACTTCTTTCTTTTCTCCCAAAATAATATTAGAAAAACTTCTTCCAAAAATTGCCACTAAATGGCTCCTTGATCTTTTAAGGTTCTTGCGAGACAGATGGGATCAACTAGGAGAGGAAGAAACACTTTCCTTCGAAAATTCCTTTAGAGTATTAGTCGGTAGTGAGAAAATTAGTGTTTGTGTATTTTTTTCATTAATGTGCAAAGCCTGATTTATCAATGGAAGTTAAGGCCTATTGATTATAATGACAATGTTTTTACCATGTGGATATGACATTCGATGTATTTCATTAATCTGCCATGTGATCAGGAGGTCACGGGTTCAAGCCGTGGAAACAGCCTCTTGCAGAAATGCAGGGTAAGGCTGCGTACAATAGACCTTTGTGGTCCGGTCTTTTCACGGATCCTGCGCATAGTGGGAGCTTAGTGCACCGGGCTGCACTTTTAAACGATTGAGATTCAACAACAACAAAATATCCAGTATTACCCCACACTGTTGGGTCTGGGGAGGGTAGTGTGTACGCAGACCTTACCTTGTGAGGACAGAGAGGATGTTTCCAAAGACCCTCGGTTCAGGAAAGCATAAGCACCACATTAATGAAAATACAGACAAGAAGGGACATCACCAAAAAACTATATAAAAGCAGAATAAAAATAACAAGATAGGAAGGTGATCAACAATGAAAGAAAACAGCGGTTAGTCATAAAAACCTACTATCAACAGAAAGCAAGATTGCGTACCAATACTACTGTTATGAACGTTCTACCTACTTTACTACCCTAATCCTCGACCTTCATACCTTCCTATCAAGGTTCATGTCCTCGGTCACCTGAAGCTGCGCCATATCTTGCCTAATCACCTCTCCCCAACTCTTCTTTGGCCTACCTCTACCTCTTCGTAGGCCCTCCAATGTCAACCTCTCACACCTCCTCACCGGGGCGTCTGTGCTCCTCCTCCTCACATGACCAAACCACCTAAGCCGCACTTAGCACATCTTGTCCTCAATAGTGGCCACACCCACCTTGTCGCGAATAACCTAATTTCCAACCTTATCTAACCTGGTGTGCCCGCATATCCATCTCAACATCCTCATCTTTGCTACCTTCATCTTGTGGACATGAGCGATCTTGATTGGCCAACACTCAGCCCCGTACAACATTGTCGGTATGATGATTCAAATGATGTATTTTCAAGTGTAATTTTTAGGACCCAAAACGAGGTCTTCAATTTGAATATTCGTTTCAGTTAAATTTCATTTTCATCTTTCATAAAACATCCTCTCTACCTGCTCAAGCTAGGGGTAAAATGTGCGTACACTGGGTTTTTTGTTGTGTTGTTGCTCTTTCAGTTAAATTGTCCAAAGCATTAACATGCTATGGTAATGTTGTGAAATTATGGTGTATTTGGCTATAGTAACTATAGCATCTTTTTACTTGATGACATTTTCTGTTATTAGGTTTCCAACCTTGCTTCAGAGGCAAAAAAGGAAAGGAATGTTCTCACCAAGGAAGTTACGAAGATAAGCAATTATGGCATATCCGTCTGACTAAACTGCACTGTTTTTTTTATATGATCTAATACATGCTGGACGTGAGGTGCCAGATACTATTTGGGGAGCTTTCTAGTTTGGTTATATCAACTCTAAACTTTGCTGCAGCTTAGAGGAGTAATTTGGCATTCACTAATTCTGTGGGGGTGTTCATCGGTTGGTTTGCTATGGTTTTGAAAGATTTTGGTTTCGGTATTTTCGTTTTTAGAATGCTATACTACCATACCATACTGAATAAATTCAGTATATGTTTCGGTTTCTCACTTTTTGGTTTCAGTTTCTGCGGTTTGGTAAGTTCAATATTACTCTTTAAAGTTAGATTCTATCAAGCAAACTTGTAATTGTGTTTTCTGAAACTGATTTTAGGTATTGTTAAAGACCCGTCTATGTGATACCAACTAGTAGTAGGGATTATTTTTGGTGCCTAGGTACTGTTGAAGGCAAGATTTAGAAAATCTCTTATTTGTCCTTAAAGTCAAATTGTTTAGTTGCTGAATGAAATGGACTTGATTAGAACAAAAAGGAATTAAAAGAATAATATAAATTGTTGCAATTTATTTGAGAAGGGTCATCTATTAATTAACTGCGGTTGAACTTGTGAATGAAATATAATTGTAAGGTTAAAGACGGAGCATATTTGATGGGATTAAAATCCTGCACCAAAGTAATGCAAAATGAGCACAAAATGAAAAGAACATTTTAGATTTAATTTAAAGCTAAAAAAAGGACTGTAAATGTCACTTTGTTCCTTTCCCTTATTGGGAGCCAAGGTATCTGCAGTAGCAGAAGATAAAAAGGGCAACTCTGTAGTGAGGACTATGAGAAGAGCACACATTAAAATATTCAGGGGTCGTTTGGTAGGTTGCATAACAATAGGGTGTATTAGTAATTCTGCTATTTGTTATGCTTGCATTAGTTATGTTGACATATTTCTTATTTATTGTTTGATTTGATGTATTAAAACATTGCACAATTTCTAAAAAAATTACTTGTTTACAAATATGCCCTCAAAACCAGTCCATCACTCTAACTTTTTAAAAGAAACATATGTTGAGAAATGTTTTTATATGAAAAAGTATAAAAAAAAAATTATTTGATTTGTCTACCTATATTGTAATATAGAATTAAATATTTATCTTTAAAAAAGGAAATATGTTAAGTATTTATATATTTATTTACTAGAGATATAATTTTATTTCTCACTATTTGGATTATTTTGAACTTGCATTAATATTACTAGCGTATTTTAATCATTTTGAAGGACATTTCTTTAACTAAGCTAATGCATGCATTAAAACCCATTGCATTGCTAATACCATGGTTTTCTATGCATTAGTTATACATAAGAATAGGATATACCAAATAGGATGTATAATTAATGCTTGCATAACTAATGCATATGTTCAAAATGTCTACCAAACAAGGTATTATTAATACACAAAGCTAATGCCTACATTATTTTATCTATTACATCCTACCAAACGACCCCTCATAGTATATCAAGTCTCGCTCACCTATCCAGGCACGTGCAAATAGGAATGGCAGGCGGGGCGGGGCCCGGCGGGTGCGGGCCGGGTTCTGTCTGAACCCGCAAAATTTAAACCTGTCCCGCACCGCACCGCATAGAATTTAAACCAGCATTCACCCGCCCCGCACTCCACCCGCGTTCACCCGCCCCGCCCCCGCACCCGCAATTTTTTTTTTATTTATAAAAATTCTTTCTTTTTTAGAAAGCTAGACTTAAATCTGATTTTTTTAACAAAACAATTAATTACATCCAAAATGTTCTTAAATTCCCATATTTTGCCTCTAAATCTAGTGATTTTGCCTTTAATTTGATTTAAAAAATAGCACCATTAAAAATAATAAAGTTACTAAAATGCATTTTTGTAAATGCATAATTTTATGAACGAAAATTTTTATTACATGAACTACATTTAATTCAAATAGAAGAAAAGACTTTATAAAGATCTCTCTATTAGTTTAAAATATTAAATCCCCACCCGACACCCGCCCCGCATTTTTTTTAAAATTAAAATTGAACCCGCCCCGCCCCGCCCCGCAACCGCAAAATCTCAAACCCGCCCCGCCCCGCTAACATTCAAACCCGTCCCGCCCCGCACCCGCACCACCCCATTGTCATCCCTACGTGCAAAGCCAACTTCCTTCTTGCATCACTCGCCTAGTAAATGTGATCATCAACAACTAACTAACAACAAGCCTAGTAATTTTTTACAAGTGGAATCTGCGGAGGGTAAGATGTATGCAGCCTTACCCTTACCCTAGAAGGAAAGAGAGGTTGTTTATGATCGACCCTCAGCTTGAGAACAGATGAAAAAAGTAATAACAACAAGTATGAATAACAACAAGATAAAAAGACCGAACCCATGAAAGCAGTTAAACTCTAGGTAGTAATAGCAGTCTATGAATAAAATGATATCATACTAACACTAATACTAGCGAAATGGGTATGGGCAAGACAAAGAGATACGCTCGTGTACCTAGTAGCCTTCAACCCTAATCCTCAACCTCCACACTCTCTTATCTAGGGCCATGTCCTCAGTCAGCTCCAGCTGCGCCATGTCCCGCCTAATAACCTCTCCTCCACAGGGGCCACTCCCACCTTATCCCATAACTTCATTCCTAATCTTATCCAACCCGGTATGTCCACACATATTCCACCTTAACGTAACATCCTCATCTCAGCTACTTTTATCTTCTGGATGTGAGAGTTTTTGACAGACCAATACTCTATTCCATATAACATAGTCGGTCTAACTACAAAAAAAGTCTCATGAATGTGATCATACTGCCTATATTCAAATCCAATTATGTATACTAGTTTTTTCAATAATTTTTTTGGTCTCGCTGGCTCGATAATTCAGATTCACCTTGTGAGTCCATTAATGAATAAGCACTTCTTACGATACAACTAATCTAGATCTCTTTATTTCCAATGCTTGAATCCCAAAACATGCTGGGTGAAAAATTCTCACCTATTTTGCTACATCTAATGGTAATTATATATATTTCATATGTAGTTAATGAATATTAAAAGTAACTCTATTTGTATATTTATATTGACTAAATTTGTACTCAGTTTATTAGTACAGCGATGCATTGAATCTGCTGCTAACTTAAAAAATTTTAAGTTTGATTATGCTCAGTCTCCACGTGATTACTGTTAAATCCAACATGACGTAAATGTAAAATATGTCAAGGCCTATCCAGTCACGTGCAACGCACACCTCCCAACCCATCACACTCCCCACCATAATTCTTTCTCTCTCCACCCCATTTGGTAGTTGCATACTTCAATGCAAAATTGCGACCTCAAATTCCAAAAAAAGATTATTCTGAACTATTTTCTTAAGAAAATCCCGAGGAATAAAACTAAACAAATAAAAAAAAGGAACGTTCCAGATTGTAAAATTAGCATGATGATAAAACCAAAAAAAAAAGGGAGTCCACGGTCAGCTAGGTGGTGGAGACACGTGTCTTCTTCTCTTCGGATGACGTTAGCAGACTCGAAAGTGATGTCCGTACATTCCCTCCTCCGTCGGCGGCGGCGGCTGTTGATGGATCATTTCCTTCTGTCTCCGGAGCTCCATAACTTTTCGGTGAGAATTCGAATGCTGTGTTAACACAAAAGTTGGGCTCGCCGCGGGCCGATACTCCGGTACAAGCCGGCCCGATTTGAACCTAACTCCACAAGCATTGCAGAGCGTTTTTGGGCCTAGAGGTCCAGTTCTCCACTGCGGCGTCTTCTCGGAAGCGCAGTGCATGCATCTCCGTGGCACATCATCGTCCATTGAAGATGACCTTTCTCTGGTATGTACTGAAATCTCCTTATTCTTCATAGTAGTAGTAGTAGTGTTAGGGTTTTGGAGTGAAGATGTCCAGCTTGATGTAGAACGAGAACGTTTGCTTCTTGACCTGCCGTGAAACGAGGACGTAGTATTGGAACTGAGATTCATCGTTCCGGTGACGGAGTTAGTCGGAAAACTACTGAACGAGTCTTCTACGAAGTTCGATAGCCATTCCAACTCAGCAACATCATCACTCTGCAATAAAAATGTAGTAAAATTGGTAAAACCAGTAATTTCTTAATAATTATTGTAAACTAGTCCTTGTTGAAGGCATAATTAAGTAAATAAAAGTACTATCATTATTTATCTAACAGTTCAAAAGGTTTTAGAAGAGAGAATCCTAGCACGTTAACGAATTAATTAGTACTCGTAAATAGAAGCTATTCTACTTAACACTTTAAATTGCTGAATTCAATAAAGTATAAAAACACACTTTTATTAACTTTATTTTAAGTGTTTAACGAGTTGAAAATTCTTACGGGGACGCAGAGGTTGTCGGTGAAGTCATCGGAGCAATTAGGAAGAAGAGCATCGTAGTAATTGGCGGTGGCAGCGGAGGAGTTGTCGGAGTGAGGTTGATGGTGGTGGTGGTGGTGGTGTTGAGAGTCGGGGGTGGCGGTGGTAGAGGAGGAATTGCTATTAATGGAGAAAATTTCGTCATTAGAGAAATCGAGAAGATCATCAATACGAAACAAGTCCGGTGCTGAAACTCCGTAGACATCCATTTTTTTTCTTTTTCTTCTGGATATTGTTTATTGTAGAGCTTAGATAACGAGAAAATTACAGGCGAAATAGTGTGTAGAGAAACTGGGAATAAGTAAGTTTCACTCTCAGACTCTGCACTTTCTCTCTCTAATAAGGTAGTATGGTTTAGAGAGAGAGAGAGGGCGAGAGTGAGAGAGGAGAGGGGAAGTGAGGGGCTGGAAAGTAGTGAGGATGATAATAATAGATATAAGGAGTACAGTGCAAGTGAAGGTAGGGAAGAGAGGAGACAAACCAACGTGAGTAGAGAAAATCACGACTTTTGCTCGTGTTATTATGTCTATACCTTCAACTTTACTTGATCTAATCATAATTAGAAGTACGTGCCATAATCAGATGTTAACGTTTCAAGCCAGAAATTTCATAAAATATAAAGAATTAAAGAGAATCAACATATAGTATATGTGGCTTCCCCGCTGGTTTCGAAGATGGAAAAATCTCTAGTAGAGAACGTTATCTTTTTAACGGACTGTATTTTAATACAAATTTAAAGTAGTCTGATCATTATATATATAAAAATAACTTGATCTAATTAATATCAAGAAAAATATTACTAGTAGTTAGAAATTTTAACTAAGTTAACTTAAGGGAGTGATTCGCAAATTTGAGAGATAGAGTTGCATTCATCGTCGTCAAACTTAGATCCCGTTTGGATTAGCTTTAAAAAAAAAAGAAATTTTCATAAAGCATTATCTTTTAGTAGTAATTAGTCATCTATAGATACCATTTGCTATATTACGGATTATAGATACCTTTTCTGTGGTTATAAGATGTATTTGATGTATTTAAGCTATTGTATTCATGAATACAGTAGCAAAAATAGGCGTGAATCAGGGAAGTCCAGCTAATCAGTTGTTATATTCGAGTGTATTCGTCTGTATTCATGGAGTGAAACATGGGATTACAGCTGGACAGATTATTGTACTCTTATTATATTCGACTGTATTCGACTGTATTCACGACATGAAATAGGGGATTACACTGTTTTTAATACGGAAAGTGAATCAATTAACATAATAGACTCCTAATATAACTCAACAAACTCAATTATAACATACAAATTTTGTATTTTCAGTTATAAAAAAGATTCTCAACCGAAAAATACCCCAAAAACATAGCAATCTTCAGAGAAATTATATAATACATCTGAATACATAAATTATATTAATTAAAAAAAACATATGAATACATTCATGGCATATAGCGAGACATTGAGTACAATGAAATACATAGAATACTGCGGGATATATTGAAATACAATGAAAAAAAGACAGTGAATACAATGAAATACATGGAATATAACGAGATACATTGAATTACAATGAAAAAAAAGACAATGAATACAATGAAATACATGAAAATATATTGAAATATATAAACAGAAAATAAGTTGCTCAGCCCCAAACTCCGTCGTCTTTGTTCAAGAACAAACCCTAATTTTCGGCGAATCCGCCGTAGCAACGTTTGAAGATACAACACGCGACACATTTGAGATTTGAAGGTACAACACGCGTCTTCTTATTTTCACTACCCGCTTTTAGTGATTTGGTTAGGGATTTGATTTGGTTTTAGTGACCTTATATTAACAGAGAAATCTCATTTCTTGTTCTCCTAAAATAACTCATAGCTACCAAATCCACCATCATTGTCCCAATTGCCGCAACCATTGCTATAAAACCTGCAAAAGGGAAATCACCCCACGGTTTTTCAGGAAGGCAAGGGCTAGACAAGCTCTCGAATGCATCGGGCAACATGTGAACGAAACCCGTGGCGAGAATTGATGACAGAGAAATTGCAATTCAAATATTCGATGCAAGAATTGATCGGAATGAAAAGAAAATAGTGTGGGTGAGAGGAATTTTAAGATTGAGCATCGTGTTTTCAGAGAATGGGGGAAGAGAATGGGATGTATCAAAGTAGAGAGAGAAAGAAAATAGTGTAACTGAATAGCGTATTTGGTGGCTTAGGGCTAGGAGGTAACCAAAATTAAATATTTTGCTATAAACCTTAAAAGGTATCTATAGAATATAATTTTTTTAAATGGTATTTATTTAAAATAAATAATGTGTTAACCTTTGCTATAAGAGGTAAAAATGGCTTTTCAGCAGAAATAACTTTTAATTCAAAAAGTAATAAATTTGGGCTTTTTTCACTTTTGCGCCAGAAACTATTTACATTTGGTAGCCAAAAAAATATATAGAATTTGTATAATTTTTGCATATAACATACATAATGTATATATATACAAAAAATATATATTTTTTGGCTATTATTTTAAGAGCAGCTATACAATGTCATTTTCCTCTAACATGGGATTGCCCGGCTTATTGCTTTTGGCTTGTTTTAAGCAACTTTTAATTTATTAAGCACTTTTTGACTTTGCCAACCACTAAAAAAAGCTAAAAAAAACTTAAAAACTGATTTGACCGGCGCTTAAATTAAAAGTCATTCCAAACAACCTCTTAGTTATAGTTGTACCATGTTTTAGGAGGAGTATCTTCATAAATTGAGATGAGAAATATTTATTTATTTATTTATTTATTTATTTTCCCTTGATATGATCATGAATCATTGAAATGAGTTTTTAGAGAATCTAAATTGTTGTAATATATTTGTGATTTGTTTTTTACGTATACATGCATGATGCTATTATATTCTAGTGGAGTATAGAAGTATTTTGTGTTGCATAACTTCATTGCTTTGATATGACCTGTCATGTTTATAAGTTTTTTCAGTGTCCTCGTTTTGGTTTGAAGTCCCTTTCATGTTTTCTTAAGAATAACTTATTCTCTTCGATCAAGTTAGGAGCTTATTCATCTTGTGTTATTAATCAATTCACAACGAAAATAACATATACAAAATTGTTGCAGTCCAGGAAAAAAGCTCCAATATAGTATTAAAATCAATATGATTATAGCTTCCCGAAGCTAAAAAAATATACTTTTTATGATGAACGGTTTAACACAGGGTCTACCAGGGTTTTGTCTAACTATATAAACGAAGATATATAATTGTTGATTTGAGTTCTTTTTAATGAAAATGTTTTAGTCAAGAAATTCCCGATTATAGCAGCCTTTAAATTTTTCATCAAAACAATAGAGTCGTTAATGTATATAACTTTTAATGAAATTCTTCCATAATCATTGATCAGCCATATTGGAGTTGTAAAACCTTTGGCTTATAGATTTACATGGATTTTACGTAGCAAACTCTAAAGGAAATTTCTTAATCACTAAATGAAAGAAATTTCTTAATCGATCACTACATAACGTAAATTCAAGACCGTATGACTTAGAAATTATGGAGAAATTTCCTTCTAACGTGAAGTCGCTTAATGAAGAGGTGAATAAATTATTCTTGGCAAAAGATTTACAACTAAAACCAAGGAATATTAGTCAAAAACCCATTTTAAGAGAAAAAATCTTGTCAATATAGCTATGTAGGAATAAAATCGTTATTGTGTCATCCTCGTGCCATGATAAAATCTACTCATTCATATAAAATGCAATTGCTAAATTTCTATTGGCAAATGCTTTTTACTACTAATAATAGCACCCACACTCTTTGTCTTTAGGAAATATGATTGCTAATAGTACATGGTTTGTACTCTAGTAATAATAGCACAATTTGTCCTAAATTAAATGCTCCTATGATTTTGAATATAATATTAGCTAGCGTTTGACCATAGATCCCAACTTTATTAAATCTGATTTGGGTGAAGTTTGGTTTGAAGATGAAAATATGTTTGGACATGCGTTTTCAAAACATATTTCCCAACTTTATTTTGGAAAAACATATATATAATTCCCAAGTTTTGGGATTTTGTCCCAAAATCAGCAATTGGGGTGATTTTGGGATTTGGGGTTTGGGATTTGGAATTTTGCCAAAATGTGGGCAAAATTTATGGCCAAACATGAGTTTTGAAAATAAATCCCAAATTTATTTTGGCAAAACTCATGGCCAAGCGGGTCCTTAATTTCTGAATTCAAACTTTAAAAGCTATATACATTGACCTTCGATTTTACCACACCCCGTAATTCTCCTTGTTCTGCTGATGTGAGGATTATCACATCATGGACTTAAAATTCTTGCCAAACGTGAGAAGCTCTAGATGCAAACAGTTATGAGGATAAAAAATAGCCCTGTTCATCATCAGGTGTTTACACAGGGTTCGAGAAAGGAACGAACCTTAAAGAATGTGATGTATAACAGAACGGTTAGTGGCTGTTTCCACGGGCGAATCAGAGACCTATAGATCACACAGAGACAATTTTATTGTTGTTACTGAAATAACCCTTAGATCACATATTTAATGCTAAAGTTTTTATTTTATTTTTTATTCTAACTAGTTCACATCTTTTCCAGAAAGGAAATTGTAAATATAATCAACGGTTTAAAATTGGCGGATCCAACCATTAAAAATCCAATGCTTCGAGGTCAATATTTTATGCGAAAAACAAGTATAAATAAGTAAGACATATATTTTAGAACTTAATTTCTTAAAATGAACTCACAGCGTCTCAATTTTGGATTTGGTGATTTGAGTCCGTTTGGACATAATTTTTTTTCCTTTTTTCCAAAAAAATTTCACTTTTTTTCCAAATCAACATTTGTTCATAAAACTTTCAATTTTCACTTGAAGATGGATTTTGGAAATTTTCGAAAATTTGAAAAACTCCAAAAAGCTGTTTTCAACATTTTCACTCAAATCACACACAAAATTCAAAAACAACCCAAACTGAAATTTATGTTCAAACACATCTCTAAATTTCAAATACCATTTTCACTTGAAATTTTTTTCACCATTTTTTGAAATTTTATAATTCTTATGTTCAAACGCCTACTTAATTTTGGGTGAAAAAAAACTCGTAAGTAGCTAGAGGTGCACGGTGGACCTAATTAAACGATCATGCAATTAGAGGGCTCAATCCCAAAATAAAGATACTCCAATATGTATCCAATATATGAGTGCATGGTTGCTTTCATGTGCTAAAGATGGTGGTCCTTCGCGAGGGTGACCACTGCACTTTCCCGGCATACGGACAACTTAACTTTAACAACTTAGCTTTTCTTTCTATTGCACAATCTTCTTATTTTCGCTATTTATTACTATTTCTTCAACTCTCATCCACAATCTTTTAAGTCCGAAACCTAATTGTGGTATTTTTAGACTCAAACGACATAAATAGGTGGCAAAAAATGACTACCATTTTATATATAGCGCGATTATTCACCGCGCTATATTTGAACTTTCCTGCCCCACCAATAATTTATCTGAATTTTACTGACCCACTAATAATTAAGGATATAGCGCATGCTGTATAGGCGCTACATATATAGCGCTGTTTAACCAAGAAACTGAATATTTGGTTAAAGCTAGAATTTAAGAGAGAAATCGGGTTACTGATAATCAAGTAATGAGAGACTTTGGGAACAACAATAAAGCAATGAATAAGTATATATTTCAGTATAATTTCAATGATATTTTTGTGTTTTTTACAGATGTTGTGACTTTCTCCTTTTATAGTTAATTCTAAGAGAAAGTGTAATGCCTTTGTCTTAATGAGGCAATTACGAGCAATAAATGACATTAAAAGAAACGTTACTCAATCATTCCTATTAAATACAAATTCTCTAACGTATTTGGCATTTAATGCTGAATTTGGACTCTTTTACGCTATCAGATTCATGTCTTCAATTCCTTCTGATCTTCGAGCTTTAAATGACTCGAACAGGTACGAGTCTCGTTTCATTTGAATAATAGCTCGTGCCTTTAAGTATCTTCTCTCCCGCATCTGTTGTTGCTCGTGCCTTCTAACTGATTACCACGCTTTGACTATTTGACCGGTCCACGTGTCATGACACGTCATCTTCAATATTTAAATTCAGTTTTTTCCCAATACAGATAGTCCCCCCACTTTCCATTTATTTATCAATTAAATATTTGGGAAGTGGATTTTCATTAAAAGGGAATTTTTGCCATAATCAATGCTATGACAGTACTAACGCTTCAGTTGTCTTTTCTATTTAATGCATTGCATACGTGTCACCTTCTCATTAGCTCTGCAATTCTGCAGCCTTTTTTCAAGGCTTCTTCAACTCCACTATTCACGAAGTGATAGTTGCCTTTATTATAGGCTTTCCATCATTACACTTCTTAGTCTTTGACGGTCGCTTTTATATATAAACTTAACCCTTCTTCCACAAATTTTTACCAAATATTTTACTATTTACTCCTATTCACTTCTTCCTCTGTTCACATCTTTCTCTGTTCACATCTTTCTACCCTGTCATCTTCAAATCCCAACCCTAGGAGAGTCCCAATTCTTGACAGTTTCCCCAATGCCCCTGTGAGACACAGAAGAGGTAGAGGAGGTAGGCTTCGTGGCCTAGGATCCATTCGTGGTGGTACCTCTGGTTCCATCACTCCTTCTTCTAGCTCTGGCACTATTTCTAGAGGTTCTTTCACTAATAGATCATCTTCTAAAGGCAAAGAATCTTCTGAGTCTATTCAAGAACCTTTGGTCGAAGAAATAGTGCCAACCGACTTATCTTTCGAGCATGATAAAGAATCCCTTCGTGACCAAGTAATTAAGTTAGAGAGAGCTGACACCTATCCTTCTTTAATTACTGAACCCTTGATTTCCACTGTTCGAAAAGATTGTCGTTGGAGAGATGACCTTCATATAGTTATTCCTAACCCAAACCAGAGAATATCTTCTTATAGGATTGGTTTTTCCTCTGTTTATACTTATCCCTTTACTTTGGGATTTATTCCTGCTATCGACTCAGTCATACTCGATTTCTGTCATTTTTTCAAAATTTGTTTGGCTCAAGTTGGCCCTCTCGTATGGAGAGCAGTAGCTTGTTTAAGGTATGTATCGGTAAAGGCTGATGTTGATTTTACCTTCTCTCATCTAATTCATCTTTACCACCCCAAGCTGTTCCGCAATGGTGTTTTTACCCTAACTACAAGAAGTAAAAGGGTTTTGGTAAGCCCTGAAGATGATAAAGATCGAGGCTGGTACACCCGTTATGTTGCGGTACCCACGGTTGGTTTGGTGGGTGAATCAAATATTCCTTTTCCTGAGAAATGGAACCTTGCACGTAAGTATTTCTTCCT
>NC_031989.1:30786533-30796884 GCF_001879085.1 Nicotiana attenuata
ACTGCGGCCTCAGGCCCAAATATAGGTGTTCAACATTCAGGGATTTAAAATTAGGAACTGAGAATCATACTGCAATACATGATAGTGAAATACTGAATCACACTGAGTTATATGATACTGGAATATTGGATCACACTGAGTTACATGATACTAGAATACTAGATCACATTGAGTTACATAATACTGGAATACTGAATAAGACTAGATTGAGATGTGTATTCTTGAACTGATCATGAACACTGAAACATCAATTGTTTATGGCATACTAAGTAATATATACTAAGACTCGGGGGAATCAAACCCAAGTCCACATTGAATTTGCACTGAGCTCACAACGTTCAGAACGAAAGTCATGAACGAGTTATGAAGCTAAAGATTAGAAGTTCTACAACTATTCAAGGAACTAGGCTAATCTATATTTCTGAGGCAATTAGTAACGTTGTAAAAGAAACGTAGTGTAGGGAGAATCATTAACATTCCCAAACATAGAGAGAGAGAGCCTCACATACCTTAACTTCCTGCTCTTGAGCATACATAATACAACATTTGTCAACCATTTCAACTTTAATCTAAATCAATACAAGTCAAAGGGATTCCATATTAGCAATAATTCTCATGTGTTGGTCACTTAAGTATCTTATCAAACACTTAGTGAAAATAAAGCTTCATAGTCCTTATTAATGGTGTCTCTACACCTAATAACCCATTCTCTTGTTCCTAGATAAATTCTAAAGTCTCAAATGGTTATAATCAACATTATTCTTTATCACTCATAAGGTAAACAACACCCTTAACCAATAATCAACAATCAACACCCCATACCTATAATCGTTCATACTTTTCTATCAAACCCATCAAGTCATATCTCATGAACCAGGGTTTATGATCATTAAACCAATGCTAGAATCAATTAGAGGGTGAAGACATTACCTCTTTGAAGTTCAATCCCCTTGAATTCGAGTTCTAGGGTTCCTTCTCTCAACAATGACGTTCCTATCGAATATCTAATGATATGGAGGGTTTACCCATGTTAATACGATGTTGGGAAATTGAAATTAACTTAGAATCACCATTAGAACTTACCTTGGATGGTGGAGGGACCCTTAAGGAGTTAGGTTTTTGAGAGCTTTCCTTTCTAGAGCAAGTTTTTATATTTTGGGGTTGTGGGGGATGAAATAGGGCTTAAAAAAATGACTCCCCAAGTCCGCCACCGCGCCCTAGTAGGCCTGACCGTGGTCCCGACCACGGTAAATAGCAAGAACACTGCCTCACGACCGCGGTCGCGGTACGGGCGCGGTCCGGACGCGGTGGTTACGCACTGTTCTGTAAAACGGGCATAACGTTTTGTAAAGAGCTCCATTTGGGCTCCACAATATATCGTTGGAAAGCAATTTCAAAGGCATCCAACTTTTATCTTTTGCATTTTCCCAAATTCCTTTCACATTTTCACTAACTGCTGCTGGAAGATGGACCCTTTGTAAACTTAGTCGATTTTGTCGAATCTTATGCACCTCACTCTCCATCTTGATTCCGAAACAACTATTTTCACCAATAATCATCCCTCTAGGACTGCATATGTCTAAAATATCAAATTAATACCCATTTAACATATCTGCACCTAGTCCGAATGTACGGGGTGTTACATTATCTCCCCCTTGGGATCATTCGTCCTCGAATGATTGTCCTGACCGTAACTTCTGCTAACTCCGGACCTTAAACGGGTCTGGTGGAAACATGAACTTTCATTTACACTTGCATACTAAACTGAATGACTACTACACTGACTGAATATTGGTCTGCCATGGATACGTAAATACTGAACTAACATGGATATATGAATATTGAACTGGCACGAATAATTGAGTAATTTGAGTACTAAGCTGGCATGAATGTCTAAGTATTGGACTGACATGAGTAGCTGAGTATTGTACTTACATGACATGAGTATCTAAGTATTGAACTGACATGAGTATCTGAGTACTGAACTGACATGAGTAACTAAGTACTAGAAACTTGAATGCTATAGCAGGATACGTGAAATACTGGTTGTACCACCGCAAATTCTGGTGGCAACTCCAACTCATAGCTAATTGACCGATCCTTCGCAAGAATCTATATGGCCCAATATAGTAGGGACTAGATTTCATTGCTCGCTTCTCAATATTCTTCAGGTCAACCAATGAAGGGACTAGATATACTGGGACTGGGACTGGGACGGGGACGCCACCCAACACCCATAAAAATCTATAAATTTCTCCAAGTATTTAACCAAAGAGACAATGTCAAAGCAATAAAAAATTTACGCTTATCAGCACACCTTCTACATGTTAAGATTATGTTCAACCCCTTTCGAACAAACACCTATCAGCCTTCGGCTACAAAACTAGCAAAAGGTTACGTTCGACCCCGCTCGAACAAACACCTATCGGCCTTCGGCCACAAAACTAGCAAAAGGTTACATTCGACCCCGCTTGGACAATCACCTATCGTCCTTCGGCCGCAAAATTAGCAAAAGGTTACGTTCGACCCCGCTCGAACAAATACCTACCGGCTCTCGGTTGCAATACTAATGAAAGGTTACATTCGACTCGTTCGAACAAACACTTATCGGCCATCGGCCGCATTACTAATGAAATGTTACATTCACCCATTCGAACAAACACCTATCGGCCCTCGGTTACAATACTAATGAAAGGTTACGTTCGATCCGTTCGAACAAACACCTATTGGCCCTCGGGCGCAATACTAATAAAAGGTTACGTTCAACCCCGTTGGATCGCAATCAAACAAACACCTATCGGCCCTTGGTTGCATCACAACACAAAAAACAGAAGAAACAACGCATAACCGGCCGCAACGCCACAGCCAGCCAAAAACAACACAAACGAAGGAAAAAGTGAAACATGCAAACAATAGAAGCAAAAACATACAAGTACAAAAAGTAAATAGCAGGAAGGGAAGGAGATGCAGAAAACAACTTTGACATTTCATACTTAAACAGTTTTACAAAGTCTCATGAAGATGCAGGTAAAAGTACACAAAAGGTTACAAGGCAAAAATAAAACTACTGATCGCCACCATCACGATCTCTAGTGCCTTCATCACCTTGGCCACTGATACCCTCGCCATCTCGATTACCCCCACCTTCACCGTCCCCGCCCTCAGGATAAGCAGTGTCGTACCAAGCGTCCTCTTCAAATAGATCTACGCATTCATCATCCCCCTCATCGCCCTCAAGTGTAGCGGGATCACACCCGCAAGAGACTCAAGCTTCACGAGACTTAACACGAACATCCTCGAGGGCGACCTCAAAAATGGACCCCGACTTATCTAAATCTCGATACACATCCAACTAAGCCTCGGTGTGAATCCATTCCTCATAAAATTCTCGAGGGACGTTGGGAAATACCGAAGTACAAGAAGAAGAGGGTCGCGCCCAGTTGAGCCTTCTCAGCTTCCAATGCGACCACCCGATTATGAAGGAGGGCTTTATCCTTCTCCAGCTCTCCTCCCCTCCCCTCCGGTCAATTTGTCTTAGCTTTCGCCATGGACTGGTCATTCTCCCGCTCGGCCTGGAGGGTGCTGTTCGCTAGCTCAAGCATCTCCAATTTCCTCTCAGCAACTTCACCATTGAGGCCCTCCAGCTAAAGCCGACATTCTTCGAATTGCCTGCGCAGTTCGACCACTTATGCTTGAAGGTCACTGCATTGGGCCTCCCCGCCCTTGTTAACGTCAAACTCTTTTTCCTTCCTCCTCAACGTCCCCTTGAGGACTCTACACTTCTCAATGCGTTCACCAGCTTATCATCTTTCTCCATCAACTCGTTTCAAAGAGCCTGCATGTTTCCATCCTCATCAAGTCGACAACGAAACTCCCGGTACTTGCGCCGATACTCAAAATACTTATATTTCGACCTTACAAACATTTCCCTACGCTTCTCCTCCCTTCGGGTGCTCTCAATCTCCAAAATCACCGTCTGCTATTAGAAAAAGAAAAAAAGTGAGTCAGAAACGAAAATGCCCCAAAAAACAAAGGCAAAAAGAGGAGAAGAACAAAACACTAAACACTCACTCTAAGGGCAAGACCAGCAATACTCCTCGATATAGTAACGTTATCCAACTCTTTAAGGGTCTTACCCTATATCTCGGAACAAAGGGGGGCGAGGCCGAGGACCACATCTCCGTATTCTTCAGGAAATCACGATCCATAGGGATCGCAATGGTCCTTGTAGACCCCTCTAATCTTATCTTAAGTTGGGTAAACCCTTCTTCCATCATCTTAAGTTCACCCACATCAACGTTCGAACCCGTCTCATAGCCTTCCTCGGCAACGCCCTTGCCTTTCTCAGTAGCCGGCAAAGAAGAATCATCAGCTGGCTGCGAAGTCGACAACTCTTTTTGCCTCGAAGTAATGAGAACTCCTGTGGCTAGCCTTCTGCCTCCGTCATTATAGAAGGAAGAGACGTACCCACGTCGACCTCCGCCAACCTTGGAGTTTCAGACACCGGCCCAACGTCGTCTCCGATGATTATGGTCGCCGTCTCGCATAGCGAAAAATCACCTTCCATTAAGTCAACGGCTCGGGCGGCCCCATCACCAGTATCTACGAACCTCCACTTGCGAGACATCAAATCTTTCTCAGCAGGTACAAGCTCGTCATCTTTGTCTACAGGACAGTATAATAAAAAGGTCGAAGTTCCCATGGCCGAGAAAGGAGCAGGACAAGACGCACCAACAGGGGGAGATGGGGCATGAGCAGAGGTAGCCACAGTCGAAGTAAGGTTCGATGCACGAGCAGAGGTAGACACAGTCGAGGAGGGGGAAGAAGCCGAGGGCTTAGTGTTTTTCCTCTTTTGGAACGCGGATGCGGGAGATTTCGACCTCTTCGAGGACCCCCCAGCTGAAGCTAAAGATAGTACAAAGGAAGAAGAAGGTCAGCCAAAGTAAACCAAAAATAGAAATAACTAATTGGCCGACGACAAGAACAACTTACTAGTAAAAGGGAGATGAGGCCCAAACCTCTTGAAAAAACCCAACCACTCGCGTATCCCCACGATGTTAGGGAGGAGCTGACCTACCCAGTCGAAAATATCGTCGACCAAAGGGGGAGGTAAACATTTAGCTGCACAAAAAATGACAGAAGGTTAGAACCATGGCCAAACACGAAAGAAAAATTAGATACCTGCAAACAAGGAAGTTATGCACTTACGAGTACAATTCCAAGCCTCAGGAAAACCATCGGAACCACATATTCAATTCTAACAAAGAAAATGTTGAACTAGAATTGGCAGTTAGCTTTGTCATCAATCTTCACCACCAAGCATTTACCTCTTCAGTGGCGAATATTCAGCATCGTCCCCCTATAAAAACTAGGGGCAAACAGGTGCGTCAAATGTCGAAGTATGAGTTCGACCTCGTCCAGCTCTACAAATTTGGTGAGAATCCTTATGAGTTTGTAAAAATAAGGCGCGAGCTGAGCCGGGCAAACATCGTAATAGCGACAAAATTTCTCCGCCAGCGGAAGGAGAGGAAAAGTGTAGTCGACGTGAAATGGGTAGGCGTAGAAGGCGCAGTACCTAGGATAATGGACCTGCACCGTATCCCATTCGACATAGATTAACTCGACGTGATTGGGGAGGCCGTATTTAGCCTTAAGCTCTACCAAATCGGCCTCTGTCATTGCTGATTTAAAGGTTCTAGGGTCGGCATTAGGAAACTTGGAGAAATCAGACCAGGTATCGTGGCCACGATCTCTTCCACTGTTGTCCATCCTCGCTTGCGGTCTGAATGTTCTCCGCGTGAGGGGGAAACACCATCGCTAGATGGACCATATCACTTCCCTCGCTAGACTCAGAAGGTACATTAGACATGTTTTAACAAAAGAGAAAGAAGTACCAAATAATGGAGGATTAAAAACCACGGGAATCGCTGGAACAGAGGGGAAAAGTGCAAAGCAATGGGAGAAAAAGAATGGGATATAGGGTTTCGACACAAGAAATCTGAAAACTATAAAGTTATATCCTAAAATCCCTATTTATAAGGACTCAGGCACCAGAAACGAAAATCGGCTCATCATTACCTGGCATCGGAACCGAAGTGGCAAGTCCAATCAGGAGTCACACGCAAAACGAAGCAACGCATCGAGAATTCATGGTGACGCATGGCATCATGATGTCACCCTGATTCGTGGACAACACAACTCCAACAAACCGATTGTGAAACGAAGCGTTCGAGACTCGCGACTCACGAAAGGCCACGTTGTCAGCTCGCCACTATCATCACGGCACGCTCAGCTCGCCCAATTGATTCGATCACAATGAACAGAATCCGCTCATCAAGCCTGCTTGAGGCCGGTCTCAATAAGCGGAAGGACTAACTGTATGAGTCAAAATCCTCCCTTAGAATATTTAGGTCAAGATAATACTACGAGAAGAACCCTAAAAAACATAATTTGTTAAGATGGTCCGAGAAGCCGCAAAGCCTCTGGTCGAAGAGTCGACGAGAGCCGTAGTCAAGGCGTCAACAAGGGTCGAGGTCGAATACCGTTGATAGAGCAGTAACGGCTAATTTTCAAGATAAGATATTAAAGGGATTATTCTAGTGGATATTTTTTGCACTTATACTATTAGGAATTTTCAGAAACATGTCCCATATAAATAAAAGAGGAGACAATGATAGAGGGGGAATGTGACATTCATTTTGTAAGAAAGACATTTTGACTTAAAAGATTCGGCTCTCACTTGATACAAAGATCACCTTTCCACTGAAATTCTTGTCTATACTTTACCATCATATCCGAGAAATCCTTGATTATTCGAAGATTTAATTGTCAATCATTGTAAGGAGGAAGATCCCCTTATTCTATTCTTTATTGGGTGAATCATTCTTCCTATTTACTTAAATGTCATTTATTGTTGTTCATTAGATATTGTGTGCTACATTACTATTCCTGATTTCCCAGAGCATTTATCACGTGATATTATTACTGTTCGTCCAAATCTGTATAACATCAATTGATCTTTCAAAACTATGATGTAAGGATATTATTGTTAGCTAAGATTAACCCTTGTTTACATAAATTTAATTATGTGAACCAAGATTTATATTTTTGTTCAAACAACTGGATCTTTAGTTGGTATCCAAAGCTTATAACCAGAGTCAAGACACTTGAGCAGTCTCTTAATCTCTTTATTGTATTTATATCTTGAGACCTTTGACCTTGACGCCTAGTTGTTATTGGGAGAAATTATATATATAAAATAAAAAAACAAGTTCTTATTTGTTTTAGTTGAAGGATAAAATAATCTAAAACACGGCTTCAATCGTTGTCTGCTCACCATATATAAGACTGAAGCATTACATTGCAAGTTGGTCAGATAGAGTTTAAGATAAAGAAATCAAATTAAAAAGGCAAAGAGAGATCCAATACTAGTACTTATAATAGAAAAAAAAAAAAAGAATGGTGAGAACTCCATCTGTTGACAAAAATGGAATGAAGAAAGGTGCATGGAGTGAAGACGAAGACAACAAATTAAGAGCTTTTGTTGAAAAGCATGGCCATCCGAATTGGCGGCAATTGCCTAAATATGCTGGTTAGTGTACATGGAACCCCAAACTTTTTCTGATTGTTGTCATTTCTTATTACTTAAGTACCTTTTAGGAAGAGAAAGTTCTTAATAGTAATTATTTTTGGATATTTTTCAGGACTAATGAGATGTGGAAAGAGCTGCAGACAGAGATGGATGAATAACTTGAGACCTGGTTTGAAGAAAGGGAATTATAGCCTTGAAGAAGAGGAACTCATTATTAAATTACACAATGAACTCGGAAACAGGTATATATATATATATTGCAACAATACATTGCATTATTAATTAAACTAAGTTGTAATCCCTTTTGGAGTACTAATTAATATAACGCGCGTATCTAATCATGCACAGATGGTCAGCCATTGCAGAAAAATTACTAGGAAGATCGGACAACGATATCAAAAACCAGTGGCATGCTCATCTTAAGAAATGTGCGAATGTAAATACCAATTCATCAACGTCAACAGAGTTTGACAATCTTCTTATAAAGTTTCACAACATGAAGCTGACTGTGATATGAAAGAGCTGCCGTCTGCTAGTGCAGATCCAGTTGACAGTGTTGGACTTTAAAGGCATTGAACTTCAAAGACTTTAAGCATTGGGCTTTAAAGTATAAGAGTGTGAATTGGAAATGGTGAGAAATAAAATGGAGGGAAATGATAATCTGAATAAAGTGAGCTTTTGACTTGCACTTTGTCCCTCATTGGTGAGGGACAACTACATTTGTGTGCTTATATATAGAATCACTTCTTAAAGCTCTTAAAAGGAGTTGAAGAGAATGAACCCTCGCGCCGCCGTCGCTCGCTCGCTCGGCTCGGCGCTTTGGATTTGGATTTGGATTTGTCGATCGATAAGATAATTTAATGGACAAAATTTATTTAATTAATTATTTAATAATTAACTAAATGTCAGATCACTGCTGAAGATTCAGAAGGATAGTCTGGCCGCGGTCCTGGCGTAACCGCGGCAGGCCGCGTAAACTTCTGAAAAGGCACATTTTCCAGAACAAACATCACATCTCTTCCAATAATTGCCTATAAATTCTGAGGCATGGCTTCGTTTTTAACACACCAAAAACATTACAGAACTTCCTTCTTTCTGAAAATACTGCATTCTAATTCGCAGTCTCTCTCTCTCAAATTCGTAAGTGTGATTTGCTCCGTTCTTTAAGTTCGTTGGTATCCTGCAGTTTGTATTGCCACTATTGCAGGAAGGTTTATTCCGTTTTATCCTGGGAGGATTTAATCCATTACCTTGGCAACGTGTGAGGGGGTTAAAATTCCTTAAATACGCACAAGCAAATTGTGGACTCGGAATATTTCTTAATCTTTACTATTTTTCCAATTTCTTTTATTCTTCTAACAATTTTTCTGATTTTTTGTTTTAACACAGTAGCAACAACAAGCTTAAGGAATTTTAAATACTAACGTTTCTGTGTTGAAATATATATTAAACTGTTATCTATATTTTGTATACTGGTTTGGAGACTAAAGCCTTCGTGATTTCTACTCCAATAATTGTTCTGTCCGGTTTAAAGTATATCAAAACTTTACCGGAATAATAAACGTACGGGTTTGAAGTATATAAAAACTTCACCATTGTTATGTGTTGTATGTTTGGTTTGGTATTCAGTTTGAAGATATCAAAACTTCACTGATTTAACAAAGTTCTGTTTTGTTTCCAACTCTACAGAAAAATGACGAATGAAAACCAAACTAATGAAAATGTTGCGGGAACGGGTGCTACTGTTACGAGTGTTGCTGCCTCGTCAAGCCGTTCAACTCCTGCTCATGCTATGGCACCAGCAAAAAAACTCGGAAAGTTTTCCGGTATTGACTTCAAACGTTGGCAAATGAAGATGCTCTTCTATCTTACTACGTTGAGTTTGCAGCGATTTATCAAGGAGGATCCTCCGGTCCTGGCTGAAGGCACTCCGGATGACGAACGATATGTTGTAACTGAAGCATGGAAACATTCTGATTTCTTGTGCAAGAACTACATCTTGAGTTGTTTGGAAGATAGCCTGTACAATGTCTATAGTGTAATGGAAACATCAAAAGCGTTATGGAATGCGCTTGAGAAAATGTACAAGACTGAGGATGCCGGACTTAAGAAGTTCGCGGCTGCAAGGTTTTTGGATTTCAAGATGATTGACACTAGGTCGGTCATAACTCAAGTCCAAGAATTACAAGTTGTTGTGCATGACCTCCTTGCTGAAGGTATGACCCGAATCAATAAATTTATTAATAAGATTTATCTTGTTATTAATTATGAATTTATTGCTGAAGGTATGGTCATTAATGAGGCCTTTCAAGTCGCCGCTTTCATTGATAAGTTACCTCCGTTGTGGAAGGACTTTAAGAACTATCTTAAACACAAGCGGAAGGAAATGACACTAGAAGACTTGATTGTTCGTTTGAGGATAGAAGAAGACAACAAAAATGCTGAAAAGAAGTCACGTGGAAACTCGACAATAATAAGGGCTAATATTGTTGAGGAGGCGCCATAAAATAAAAAGAGAAAGAAGGCTTCTGGACCAAAGGATTACCCAAGCAAGAAAAAGTTCAAGGGTAATTTCCACAACTGTGGAAAGTCTGGGCATAAGGCCGTGGACTGTCGTGCACCAAAGAATGATGTACAAAAGAAAAAGAAGAAGAAGAATCAAGCAAACACGGTTGAAAATGTTGAAGACATGGAGGACTTGTGTGCCATGTTGTCTGAATGCAACTTGGTAGGAAATCCTAAAGAATGGTGGATTGATTC
>NC_031989.1:30799854-30810874 GCF_001879085.1 Nicotiana attenuata
TTGATGATATGCTAATAATGAGCAAAGATATTGCCGACATTCAAGCTACTAAGCGTATGCTTGCTAGTAAGTTTGATATGAAAGACTTAGGAGTTGCCAATGTAATTCTAGGAATTAAAATCCAGAGGACTCCTCAAGGTCTAGCTTTGTCTCAATCACATTACGTGAAAATGATACTTGAAAATTCAAACACTTGGAATTTAAAAGTGCAAGAACTCCAATTGACTTAAACCATCATCTTATAAAGAATAAAGGTGAAAGCACGTCTCAATTGGAGTATGCTCGTGTGTTGGGAAGCTTAATGTATATCATGAACTGTACACGTCCTGATATAGCTTGTGCAATAAGTAAACTTAGTCGATTCACAAGTAATCCCATCAAACATCACTGGGTGGCAATGAAACGAGTTCTGGGATATTTGGAATATACCCAAGACTACGCTTTACACTACAATATACATCCTGCGGTTATCGAAGGATATAGTGATTCAAATTGGATAACCGGCTCAACAGAAACAAAGTCCACAACTGGATATGTTTTTACTGTTGGTGGAGGAGCAGTATCTTGGAAGTCTTCCAAACAGACGTGCATCGCTCGCTCTACAATGGAATCAGAGTTTATAGCTTTGGATAAAGCCGGTGAAGAAGCTGAATGGCTTCGAAATTTCTTAGAAGACATTTCGTTCTGGCCAAAACCTTTGGCTCCTATATGCATACATTGCGATAGTGAGGCTGCAATAGGACGGGCAGGAAGCGTTATGTATAACGGAAAGTCTCGTCATATACGACGAAGACATAACACCGTTAGACAACTACTTTCTAGTGGAATTATCACTATTGATTATGTAAGATCAAAGGATAATGTGGCGGATCCGCTTACAAAAGGCTTAACTAGAGAGGGAGTTGAGAAATCATCTAAGGGAATGGGACTATGGCCGAGGACAAGTCAACATGGCGGTAACTCTACCTAGAATTTTGGATATTCCGAGATCTAGGTTCAAGGAGCTCAAACAAAGTTGTGATTGACCGGTTCAACATTGTCAAAGTAAAATCTTTGGTCCCTTCTCGTGATGAAGACAATGTTCAGTAACAAGGATAGAATTTTACACGTTCTTTAATGATTACCTAAGTTTGATGTGGTATTTATCAAATAGTGTCAATCTAAAGGATTACACGTTTAGGAATCACCTATGTAAGTGTGAAGTGGATGCCGCTTCAATGAGAATTCTGTAAAGCCAATTCTCTACGCACTTATGAAACCAGGCGGTGTTCATGGCTGAAACGAACACAACAATGAGAGCCAAAAGACGGTTAAGGGTTGGTTGTGTCACATATGGTTGTCTAGGTATACACTAAAGTTCGACGGTTCAAAGATATCAAATCTACCGATTGACCGAGTATATCCGACATATGTTCACTACGGAAAGTTCAAAGGGAAACCTACTTATCCAGATGCAATTAATCCTTACTTGCAAATCACACAGCTTTCATCTATGATCATTCTTGTTACATCCATTCCCATTCATGTGGGGGATTGTTGGACTTCAAAGGCATTGAGCTTCAAAGACTTTAAGCATTGGGCTTTAAAGTATAAGAGTGTGAATTGGAAATGGCGGGAAATAAAATGGAGCGAAATGAAAATTTGAATGAAGTGAGCTTTTGACTTGCACTTTGTCCCTCATTGGTGAGGGACAACTACATTTGTGTGCTTATATATAGAATCACTTCTTAAAGCTCTTAAAAGGAGTTGAAGAGAATGAACCCTCGCGCCGTCGTCGTCGCTCGGCTCGGCTTCGGCTTTGGATTTGGATTTGGATTTGTCAAATGATCGATAAGATTATTTTTTGGACAAAATTTATTTAATTAATTATTTAATAATTAATTAAATGCCAGATCACTGCTGAAGATTCAGAAGGATAGTCTGGCCGCGGTCCTGGCGTAACCGCGGTAGGACCGCGGCTGGACGCGTAAAATCTGAACAGACACCTTTTCAGAACAGACATCACACCTCTTCCAATAATTGCCTATAAATTCTGAGGCATGACTTCGTTTTTAATATACAAAAACACACCAAAAACATTACAGAACTTCCTTCTTTCTCAAAATACTGCATTCTAATTCGCAGTCTCTCTCTCTCAAATTCGTAAGTGTGATTTTGCTCCGTTCTTTAAGTTCGTTGGTATCCTGCAGTTTGTATTGCCACTGTTGCAGGAAGGTTTATTCCGTTTTATCCTGGGAGGATTTAATCCATTACCTTGGCAACGTGTGAGGGGGTTAAAATTCCTTAAGGACGCACAAGCAAATTGTGGACTCGGAATATTTCTTAATCCCTACTGTTTTTCCAGTTTCTTTTATTATTCTAACAGTTTTTTCTGATTTTTTTACACAGTAGCAACAACACTTACGTGGGGTTGAACAAGTCCAGTCAATGGCTTCTTTTTATGTGATGACAATAATATATCTTATTTCTCTTGGTAGTTAAATGATGCATCTTTATCTGTCTTTTGTCTGTATTACAAGAGGAAAGTCCACCCTTGAATTTGAGTAGGTTGAACTGTTAATTAAGTTTACTTCGAATATGGAAATACAGCTCATCGACCTATAAAATTGTGTACCTTTATATACATATACACTCGCACATGTCTTCTTCAACAATATTGTGCAGGTTTTGTTATGCGCTTGGCGTATATTGTGCTTAACTATATTTTGTTTGAGAAGGTGATACAAGTTGTGCGACAACAATGGTTTACAGAATCTTATGTAATTATTCCTGCTTCCCACATTTTTGTGAGCTATGTCTGATTATCAAGTTGCATATCAGCTTTTTAATCCATGCTTGCTGAACTCTTTACAGCTTGCCTATGCCCACCTAACAGAGACGGCTTTGGGATAATTTCTGCTGTTCCTTACGATTATTTCATCAATTTGTTTTAGTTTTTTTACAAAGAAATGTTATTCTGGTCATACCTTCTGACTCATGAGATGATAACATGTGGATTTTGAATTTCTTTGTTGTTGTAGCCATTACTTGGGCCAATTTCCCCGTGCATTATGCTCTGTGGATGTTGATGGTGTATTTGACTGATGTATGGAAGGTCAAACTCACAGATGCGGCTGCAATTGTCAATGTCTTCCTTGGTTTGCAAGCAATCCCTCAGTCAGTCTTGCTGTTTTCCGCTCATGGTCTATTCGGCAACTATCCAGTGCTATTGGGTTCTATTTTCGCCTGTTGTGTGGTACATTTTTCTTTGTTAAATTATTTAATTCCTGCATTCTCCTCTGTAATTTGAAATATTTACCCAATTCACAATCGAGCTCTTGGTCCTGTTAGCTTGAGTTAGTTTGCACCCTCTTTTCTAACACCGCATTGCTTGAAACACATTTGATGGAAGTATGGTCAAGCTGCTCGTCTGCAGTGATTTCTGTCCATAGGTCTTGCAACAAACTAATGGAGAAAGATGTCCCTTAACTGTCGCAGTAATATATGCTTGCAGATGTATAATATGTTGATTTTCTGTTGTTTGTATTGCTAAATTGGTACTAATTAGTAGAACTCAATAACTCAATCCTTATGCATTGCCAAAGAAATTTCAAGGCCAATTGTAACCGTTAGGATAAAGATTAACTCGGAGATAACCTAGTCCTCTTGAAGCTCAAGGCTGAAAAATCTAGGACTGACTCCGATTTGCTAGTTACATCTTGTTATGGACTAAATCTCTTCAAATTTGTGTAATATTAATCTGCTACAATTTAGGTATCTGTTGCTTCGATGAAAAAGGGTGGGTGTCTCAAGTTTCACAATCTAATAATTTCCCATGACAATTTTCTTCCTGTTTATGTCCATGCATCACAACATCAATTTGTGTCATACATTTCCAATTGCTAAGATCTCTTTCCTGAACCTCTAATATATTTGATGCAATTCTGTCCAAGACACCTGAAAGAAACTGGTTAAATCTCTACAAAACTCTGATGCTTAGATCTCATCCTCTTGTGGTGCGAGCTCTAGAATGGCCAAAGCTAAAAATGAATATCACAGATTTAATTTTTTGAATTAAGTCCTCAACATGCCCCCTCGTGTGCGGGCCTGATTCTTTTTCATAGGCCAAGCACGTGAAAATTCTTTTTGATAATGGGTGGCGCTGAGACTTGAACCCAAGACCACTGCCTGCGCTTATACCTTGTTGAATTTGTGTGAGCATCTGACCGTTTAAGTTGTTAGAAAGAGAGCACATTTTTTTAATTATGTCCTCAGCAAAAGGGAAATTCACTATCGGTTAAGTCTGAGTCTCTTTTTGTGCTAAATTAGGATTTGTTTCCAACAGTACTAACTCAAAACTTTGATGTTTCAATTTACTAAACCAGAGAATCTGTTAGTGCGAACCCATGAACATTTTTAATGCTTAGAACTCTTATCCAAATTTCTTGACCTTCTCTTACTGATTTTTACAATCCAAGAACTCTTACCCAAAATGGGGTATAATTTGAAATTCACTTTCAGTTAAGTCTTGAAAGTTTCTTGTATGTAGGGCATGGGTTTTTTAACAATGTCCACACCGCCAGTCCTTGCTAAGGCTACTGGAACGTGCAGTGCTTATCAGCCTGAATGCATTGGCGAAGGCCAGCGCATACTCTTCTACATAGCATTGGCTCTGTCTGCTCTTGGGGCAGCTGGTCAAGCAGTAAGCTTTCCCTCTTTCCTAGTTGAGCAACTTGGAGAAAATGCTAACATGCCTTGCATCTGGTTTCTGCAATGTTTTGCGGTGATTCTGTTCAAAGCTGCTGCTGTTTTGGGATTTTCATACATATCACCATGGTCACTTTGGTTTGGTGTCCCAGCAATATGTTACACAGTGGCAGCCTTTATTTTCTTGAGCGGATCTTGTATCTATAAATATGTTAAACCAGAAGGTAGCCCTATCACTACTTTATTCCGGGTCTTAGCAGCGTCTATCTCCAAGTTATTCTATCAACTGCCAACAGATGCGTCGCAGCTGTATAACGTATCTGACCGTAATAGACAATACGTGCCTCACACCAATGGCCTAAGGTCCTCTCTCGCTCTCTCATTGTCTGTGATTTCCTCCATTTGTGTTTGCCTTACACTTGAGGAAAATCTCAAGTTTCAGTCCATGTTTCTTTATTTTTTTCCATGATCTTTTTTGCTACCCATCTCTACCCTTGTCCATTGTGAATGTGATCTATTACAGACTTGATGTCACAAGTCAATAGGATCCTCCTCGTCTTTTTCTCAATTGCTGTCTATCATGGATTAGTGTATTTATATTAGAGTTGTACTAACACAAACTATTGTGCAAAACTCAATTCAGGTGTCTAGACAAGGCTGCAATTATCTTGCCCGACCAGACTCTGGAGGAGCAACTGAGGAATAGATGGAGGCTTTGCAGCATTGCTGAGATTGAAGTCACTAAATTTGCAATTCGCACATTCCCTATGTCAGTGACCTTCATTCTTGCGGGGGTTATGACTTCTTTGTCGTATACCTACTTTCTGGAGCAAGCAAAGACTATGAACAACAAGGTTGGAAACCTAAGAATTCCTCTAGCTGTATTCCTTTGGTTCCAGTTAGAAGCAAGAGAAAAATTTCCAAAACTATATCACATACTTGTGAATTGGCGATGGGGTTCAGAAGCAAAACCATCAGCTCCTAGAGTGGGGGTTGCAGTATCCATCATTTTGGGTGTATTATGCACTATTACTGCTGCAAAAGTGGAGTCAAGAAGACTCGCTGTGGTAAAGAGCTATGGTTTAGCAGGCGAGACCGATGAAAAAATTCCAATGACCGTGTTCTGGCTGCTGCCACAGTATCTCCTTCTTGGGGCAGTAGACGGGATGTTTGCAAAGAGCTTAAATAATTACTACAGTAATTACTTTGAGCCCATATCTGCGTCGTACATGCTCAGTGGATGCAATCTGATGCACGGGTTAGGATGTATGAGCAACATTTTGTTAGTGTACATAGTGAGTAAGGTTAGTCGGAGGGGAAATAAACTAAGTTGGTTTCAGGACACCCTGAATAAGAGTCGACTTGATAAGTATTACTGGACTCTGTCGTGGCTATTAGCTATTGCATTTGTTTTGTTTGTTGTAATTAGTCTGTGGTATGCATATAGGCGATCAAAAGAAGAAGCACGAACAGTGTACATCGAACGAAGTGTTACCCATATTGGGACTGAAACAATTTATGAGATGACATATAGAGTGGGAAACAGGCGCAATAACGGTACCATCGTTGACATGTTTCCTTCTTTTGGGTAATGACATGTTTTTTGGGAATGATGGTGGTTGTAACACATAATCTGCTGAAGCGCATTCCATATCTTTTATAGTAAAGAACTACTACCTTTTTTAATCCTATGCATCATTCCTTTGGTTTAAACTAAGGGTGTTTAACGGGTGGGCCCGGCCGGGCTGGGTTGGGATTTTTTGTATCCGTACGGGTTATGGTCCGGGCCGGATATGGGTTGGGACTTACCGGGTTTAACGGGTTCGGGTTCATCCTGATAAAAATTGAACTGTAAGGGTCACGGGTTGAGGGGGCCGGGCCGGGTTTAGTGTATTTTTTAATTTTTTTTTTTTGTATTTTGTATAACTATTGTAAGTTATATTAATACTTTGTATTAATATAAAGAATACAAGGAAGATGGAAAAAAATTGTACTTATAAATTGCAAGTGCTACATTTATTTCAAAATTCAAACTTACAAATTGAAAAGTTTACATTTTAACAACAGGTAAATTAACCCAAAAAAGAGTAAAATTCAAAGGTTTTGCATTGACCTTGTAAGTTATTCATAATCAATATGAATTGAGTGACCTTCTTCTGGAGTGTTAAATTCGGATGGGTTACCATGTGTTAATATATCTCCAAGTTCCTCGTCTTCTGGGCTATCAACATCTTCACGTCCTTGATTTCTTCGTTCCGATATAATTCAATCTCTGAAACATACTAAAATTTTCAAAGCATTGCTTCCCAATGAGTGACGGGTGTCTCCAAGTTGTTGTCTTGCTTGGCTAAATGCACTCTCTAATGCAACAGTTGAAATTGCCCCATTCAGCATGTCCCGAGTCATAGCGAAAAGAACAGGAAATTGCTTTCCATTCTCATGCCACCATCCCAACGGTGAAAATTCCTTTGTGCGAGGCTCTTTTTGCTTCTGCAAGTAGAATTGAAGTTCATCAATGTTCCTGCTACTGGTTTGAGTGTTAGAAAATGTAGAAAAAATATTAAAACTATCAAGGCCTTCTTCATCATCCACTGTAGCAGAAGTGTTACAGTGCATAGTGGGATTAACATTGCCTACACTACAAGCATCATCATCAATTACATTTGCTTAATAATTATATAATTGTTGTAAATATTCATTTAACTTGTTCATACAATTATATAAATCCGGGGTTTCAGTTGGTCCAATCTCCATATAAGTATATAAAGCATTTATTAATTGGTGACAATCAGACATCTTAATAGAAGGATTTAAAACAGCACCAATTAAGTAAATCGGAGGAATTGGAAAGAAATATTTTTTGAATTTTGCTTGCATTTTTTCCACAACATCCTTATATTGTTCTTTCTTCTTAAATTCAAAGAGTAGAAAAGAAATTTCAGCTATATGTACTAAAGCCATAGTAACAGTAGGGTAATATGCTCCAGAAAACTCAACAGTAGCTGTATAAAATTTATGTAAAAATTTAACAACATCATTAATGACCTCCCAAGTAGTAGTTGTTAACATACGGTTTGGATCAGTACAATGCGCATTAGCAACTTCAGTTATTGGGAATCTATATTTGTAGCAACATTTTAAAGATATATATGTATAATTCCATCCAGTAACAATTTCGTCTGGCATGAATCTGGGTTTAAGGTTATACTGGACACACTTATTCTTAAATTCCTTTATTCTAGATTGTCTATTATTTCCTTGAATAACACCAACTGCTCTTCTAACATGAGTAATCTCAGTTGAAAATAAATCAAGGCCACTTTTAACAATTAAATTATAAACATGACATGCACACCTAACATGAAAAATTTCATCAAGAGGTGGTTGCAAATGCAGTTTTAATATTGAAATTGCGGCATTATTGTTAGAAGCATTATCAAAAGACATACACAATACTTTTTGCTTGAGATTATAAAATTCAATCCAACTTCACAAATAGTACTACTTATAAACGCAGCAGTATGACTCTGATCTTCATCATATTTAAAAGCGATAATACCTTTTTGCATACAAGTAGTATCATCTATCCAATGACATGTAATTGTCAAATAATCATTTCCATTAACACCATGGCCAATATCTGAAGTTAGAGAAACTCTACAAGGAAGGTGGCTAAACAAATAACATATGTATGTTTGATATTGTCCATGAAGTCTAAAGATATCAGCTCTACAAGTACTTCTAGGGATACCTTTAAATAAAGGATTGTAAATCCTTTGAATATACATAATAAGATATGATGAAGAAGCAAAAGAAAAAGGTAGACAACCCAAAGCAATCATTTTTGCTAACTCCTCACGATCTTTCATTTTATCATATTTCACAAGACCATCAGTAGTAGGGTTTAGAGTTGATTGATTTCTATCTCCATCAGATCCCCATTCTATAGGATGCTCAATTCTCATATGTCTACTAAGTGTCCCAGTCCCCCTAATTGTCCCCCGGTCTTATGTTTAAAAGTATTATTACAAAGTTTGCATTTAACTCTATCAGTACCTTCTATTTCCTCAAAAAATTTTCAAACCTTACTTCTTTTTCTACGATTACTAGTCGGGGCCACAGGTGGTCTACTACTAACACCACGACCACCACCCCTGCTAGCAGCTCCAACACTACTAGGTGTAAGTGGTAACTCATCTTCCATTTCTAAAATTCCGTGAAAAATGCTAAATTTTGATATTAAATTGAATAAAATTTGAATTCGGTCAACATTTTAGGTAAACGGACCCGGACCCGTGATTTGATGGTCCCGGAGGGTCCGTAGAAAAATATGGGACTCGGGCGTATGCCCGGAATCGAATTCCGAGGTCCCAAGCCCGAGAAATGAATTTTTGAGTAAAATTATTTTTCTGAAATTATTAAGGAAAATGTAAATAAAAATTAATTAGAACGTGTTGGTATCGGGCCCGTATTTTGGTTCCGGCGCCAGGTACAGGTCTTATATGTGTTTTAAGATATTTCTGTGAAGTTTGGTTGGAATCGGACGTCGTTTGACGTGTTTCGTACTTAAAACTCTAAATTTGAAAGTTATGAAGTTTGATGAAAAACTAGTGATTTTGAGGTTTGATTCATTGATTTTGATGTTATTTTGGCGATTTGATCGCACGGTTAAGTTCGTAGGATGTTGTTGAGTTAGGGTATGTGATTGGTTAGGAGCCCCGAGGGCTCGGGAGTGTTTCGGAGGTGTTCCGGGAGGTTTTAGAACTTAGAAAATTTGCAGAAAAGTCTGCAACAGGTGCCCAGTCATTTCCTTCTTCGCGATCGCACTCTCTCTCCCGCGTTTGCGAAACATCAGAATTTCCTTCATCGCGTTCGCGTACAATATCTCGTGCTCGCGTAAGCCAAATAAGGGACCCCAGTATTTTCCTCTTCACGTTCGCATTCAACTGCTACCGAACGCGTAGCCTTGCAGCTTTCTTCATCGTTACGTGTGGGCCTTCACGCGTTCGCATAGAACAAATCCTGGACCCCCAGCTTTTCTCCTTCGCGTTCGCATCCTCCCAATCGCGAACGCGGTGACCTGCCCAGTCACCCTTCGCGAACGCATCCCTCTTTCCGCGAACGCGAAGGGCAAATTTCGCCCAGTTATATTTAATTCCCAAAACAGTGTATTCGCGGACCATTCACAAAAGCACCCGAGTTTCATCTTCTCCAAGGTCCTTAGGCATCCATTGAAGCTCCCTTTCATCAAGACCACTTGGGTTAGTAAATTCCAACTTGTTTTCTTTATTTTCCATCATTAATTATTCAATTCCTAAGCTCAAATCATGTAGTTTAGGGTGGAAATTGGGGGAAATGGGTAGAGTTAGGGTTTTCTATATTTTTCTTGATTTAGACCTCGTTTTGGGGTCGAATTTGCAAACAAATTATATAGTCGGGCTCGTGGGTGAATGGGGGATTTGATTTTGGTCCGAACCTCATGTTTTGACCAAGCGGGCCCGGGGGCGATTTTGGAATTTTTGGGAAGAAAGCTTGGAAATCTATAATTAGGCATTGGGTTTGATTTGTTTAGCATATATTGATATTATAAAGTCCTTATTGTATAGATTAGATTGAGTTGGAGCCGAATCCAAGAGGGAAAGCGGTTGTTGCGGATTGTTTTGGCCGTGGAAGTTGAGGTAAGTGTTTGGTCTAACCTTAGCTTGAGGGATTAGGAGTCGAGTCATATCTGCTACTTGTTTTGGTGCTGTGTACGACGTATAGGCATGGTGACGAGTATCTATACGTTGGTGTCGAGCATGACCGTTAGTCCTAAATTGCTAAATTGTTGTATTCCTAATTGTTTCTATGAGGACTTGGTTGAAGACCTTTGATGCTGAACAAATATGTAATTATGACTGAGTATTGGTGTTAATTGTGTTAAGTAGAAATTGAATAAGGTTGGTTATAGCTGGATCTCCCTTGTCGGGCTAGTTGATTTGATATTCTTGTTCCCTTGCCGGGAAAACATTATATTATCTTGTTCCCTTGCCGGGATTCTCTTTGTGATACTGTGTTGGGTAAAAATGGGAATGGGTGGTACGCCTACCACAAGAAATATGGAATGGGAGCGGGTGGTACGCCTACCACAAATGATATATTGAAATGGGAGCGAGTGGTACGCCTACCAAAAATGATATATTGAAATGGGAGCGAGTGGTACGCCTACCATGAATGATAATAGAATGAGAGCGAGTGGTACGCCTACCACGAATGATATTGAAATGGGAGCGAGTGGTACGCCTACCACAAGTGATATTGAAATGGGAGCGGGTGGTACGCCTACCACGAGTGA